>NW_013665633.1:150770-159395 GCF_000517525.1 Limulus polyphemus | reverse complement strand
TAGTTATAGTTAAACTTATAGTTAAAGTTTTCTTTATTACCCATTCAAGCCGTCTCCAGCCATTATTAGTCTGAGTAGGTTATACTGAAAACAATGTCTAAGAATCATTAACTGAGCAGTTAGCCTCAAAAGTATATAAACACTGCAAATCTATCCCCACTAACTACTCACTTTAAGTATGGGTGAGTTACATTTAATTCTGAGTCACTAAATCAACACTCTTTGATTCTGAATCATCCTGATAACGCTGTATCCCAATTGCATATCTATACAGTTTAAACTGATTGTTTGTCAAGTTATCCTATTGGGGATTACTTTTCCACAAAATCATTGTTTAACTAATGTTTATGTAAAAAAAAAAATCTACAAAAATAATGTTCTATTGACCAAACTTGTCACATGTTTAAAATTAAGAATATTATATAAATAGTTAAATTAGAAAATAAAAATTTTTGCTAAAAGAAATACATAGTACTATTACACAGTCAATAACATTGCTTGATGTAAAACCAATCATCAGAAGATTAATGTACTCAACAGAAATTTGCAACAACCTCATTTACCATAGACTGATCACATAGCAACTAGAAATATAGGTTCAAGATCAAGCAAACAAGTTTGACACAAGTTTAGCAAACATGATAAAAATCTCCCAATAAAAGGCTTAAATATTTTTTGTATGCCTATATAAATGAAAACATTAATGAGGAAGCATAAGATACATGCTTAATTATGAGTCATTTAAAGTTTGTAGTGCAAACTGGAGAGTAGTATTCATTGTTAAAATAAAACAAAAAACAAAACACATCCTATTATTCCAAAAAACATAGTTGTTTTTACTTAAACCAATGTTTCGCCATTACAGCTTCACTGGGGCAAACAAGACACTTGCTAATTGTTAGCAAACATCTTGTTTGCCTCAATGAAGCCATAATGGCAAAACATTGGAGTAATACTCCAATGTTTTATTTAATTTTTTTATACATGATTAATCACAAAAAAATCATTAGATACAGAAAATTACTAGCATTTTTACCCAAGTCTTTATCCATAGCATGTACTTTGGTGACTAATGTGCCAACTTTGGAATCTTCAGGGATTGTTACAGTGTAAACTTCAGCTGCAAAATCTGGAGGGTTATCATTCACATCACTCAGGAAAATTTCAACTGTACTAGTGCATTCCCACTCTTGTTTGTTTTTGTCTTGCACATGAGCAATAAGAAAGTATCGAGGTTGGTGCTCTCTGTCAAGTGGCTTATCAGTTTTCAAAATACCTAATTAAAATGATTGTTTGATTAATCAGCTTAACAAAAACAAAAATTTATAATGAGATTCACCTATTTTAAAGGTTTAGAAAAGTAAACCTTACTTGATAACAGTAAGAAGTCTGAACTAAAAAAAAAAGAGAGTAAATACACCATTTGTCCTAGTTAGATATAATATGTGAAATAAACTTGTACTGTTCTCAAAACTGAACACATTAATAGGAAGACAGAAGTTTTTCTGAAGTGCAAATAACACAGTTTTGCAGAAATAAATTAACTCTTTCAGTTGCCATATGGTAACTCTAACAAAGAGGTTTTCTGTTATTATTATAATGCTTTTGCTAAACTTTCTGATTTTTCTACAACAGTAGCTTAAACTTTGATATATCATTCATTTTTTAATTGAGGGAGAACATCTAACATCGAAATTTCAAACTCATTTATATAAAAGACTGTACAAATTCATTGTTTTGAGTTTTGATAAAATAAACAATTAAGATAACGTATTATCTGGTAATCTACATTAATAAAAAATTACTGACAGTTTGCCACACAATTCAATTATTCAGGTAATAGAATTTCAAAGTAACAAAATGGTTTACTATGACATTCATAAATATTATGTTAAAAACATATAATGAAAAATTATACAAAAAGTGGTATACATAAAAACATATTTCTTTATCAATAAAAAATCAATTCAACGAGGTGAGCTTTACAAGAAGGCAAGTTATCTTTAATTATGCAATTCCTTTAGAATAATTTCTTTTAGAATTCTTTCTTTACCTGATGTTGGGTTGATAAAAAAATCCTCACTTCCTTCCCCAGTGAGGAAGTAATACAGTTTAGAGTTTCTGTCTTCATCTTTATCTGTTGCTTTCACTGTCAAGATGTAGGTCTGAGGTTCAATGCTTTCTGATACCAGTTCTGTGTACTTAGACTTAACAACAAAAAAAAAACAGTAAACCTTATTATTAAAATTTGTTTTAGATTCTTAGAAGTTATAGTCTTATTAAAAAAGTGCTCAATGTTCCAGATCAAAATGAAATAAAATGTTGTAACAACAAAATTATATACTGTCACAAAGAATGAAAATTATATATATATATAAAAAAATCAGGGATAAAATCTTATATCTTAAAAGTCTTTTAAACATTAATAGCTCCATATTATGGGTAAGAAAGTGGAAAGTGTATTTAGGTAAAATCTATATATTAAGAAATATTACCTGAATGTAAAAGTCTTGTAAACAATTGCATTAATCATTTGGATATAACTACATTCAATAAACTGAATAAAATAATGCAATCATCCAAAGAACAATTAAATAGCTTTTATTTTTCTTTGGAGACTGACAAATGATACAACCTAGTGGCCACAAAAATGGCTATTTTGGCTGGCCAAGCTTTTACCTTCCAAAATTTTAACTTTAAGGTGTTTAATTAAGCTTTTTATATACATAATAACATATGCACAAAATATTTCAAATTACAATCATGAAATCTAGTTTCTAGTAAAAATCAGAAACATCATCTTGAAGGGTTAGTATTTCTACCTTTTTAACTATCATTTTGCTGATAAATTACTTAATTAATACAACTTTTGATAACATCGGAAGTTAAATGTGGCATTTCTTTACATGAGTAACCAGAAGTAAAATCCAACATCATGTAGTATAAGATATGATAACTGTAAAAAAGCATGTCACTAAATCAGAAGCTTAAATAGTTAAGATTCAAAATATCCCATAAATTAAATATCAAAACAACAGATGTACATCAGTGACATACCTATTTGAAGGTGGTTGCAGCAATATTAGTAAGTGAACTACCTAGAAAAGATGCAGCCAAAAACTAATTACAGTTTACTGAGGATCATAAAAATGGAAAGCATGAATAAACCAATGCAATATAAAATGACAAATGGAAACTGTAGGAAAGTTTTTATCTGGGAACTTGATCATTAGAAAGTCAAACACGAGTGTGGAAATAAAACAGAGAAGCAGGAATGGGTGATACCGTCAGAATCGATGGTATTATGAATAAAAGTATCACAGTATCCTGGTTTGTCATGCACTGACCAATGAAGAATGATTTTTGAATGACCCTGGCTTTGAACTTCAAATGGAAAATTATACAAAATATATTGCCCTGCTGAATAAGAGGTATTCAATGAAAGAAAGTGCTAGTGATTTAAAGGTTACAAAACAGCTACTTAAAGATCTCAATTTTAATCTAACCAAAGATTTATAGCACCAGTTAAAGAATAATGTCACAAAAGAAAAGCCTGTTCATATATGACAATTTTGGGAGAATATAGCAAAAATGAAGGAAATACCACTCGACAGTCTGAAAAACAACTGGTAGCATCCTTGTCTGACTGATGCAACATTACAGTTAAAGCTACAGGTAGACCTGCTAAATATTGATTACTCAGTTTTTCATGTTCCAGAGTAAAGTCCTTATGCCTATTATTATAATACTGAGTATAAATATCGCATTTAAGCCAAAACAGCTTTCTTCAAAACTTGGGCTCAGGCTTGTAATGGATGCTGTATTAACAATATCCTAAAATGTGTGTAAAAAAAAAAAAAAGATTATACATAGTAGCATAGCGTGAAAGTAAGTACTTCTTTCACCTCATTTTGCTTGTTATTGAAAAATTCTGAAAGGCTCCGAGTATAATGAATTATAAAATTGTAGCTTCTATTACACCTAAGTCTGAAATTGTATCAAATATGATAAAATGTCATCTTAATGCAAAAAGTAAAAATGTGACAAAATATGGTTTAGCAAGCATAACATAGGCTATGGTTGTTCATTAATGAAATACAATAATTCCAGTAGAGAACATAACATACATGAAAAGGAATTGAAGCTGAAGTTTGCAGATCATACAAGTGATGTTTAAGCAAAGCCAGGATAATGGTTATGGTAGAGGTAAAGTATCATTTTAATTCCAAAAATAACTCATAAAAAAAAAAGAATATCTTTCATTTCTTTTCTAACATTAAATTTACTTAAAGCATTCATACTAGTTTTGCATATCATAACTAACTAAATCAACAAATTTCTGAACACACTTTCATTAATACTTACTGTATGACAAACAGGAGGATTATCATTAGCATCTAAAACCTCAACAGCAACAGCAGTAGTTGACACAAATCTTCCATCAGTAACGGTGACTGTTAGTTTGTAGTTTGGTATTTGTTCTCGATCCAGAGGCTTGTTCACATATATTTCACCAACTGTACTGACTTGGAAGCAATCCTGTGGATTACCACTGGTGATATAAAACTGTAGATCATCACTGGCATCACTATCTGGATCATCAACTTCTAATACAATTATAATAGTCCCTGCCAAAGCATCTTCAAAGATGGAGCTTTCATAGTAGCTACGTTTAAACACAGGTGGGTTATCATTGTAGTCTTTAACATCAACATAAACCATTGTCTGTGAAGACAGCTGTGGAGAGCCATTGTCATGTACAATCACAGAGAAGTTGTACCATGGTACACTTTCATAATCCAGGGGTGCCTTAGTGGTAATCCAGCCTTCATTAGGATCCAAGTCAAAAAACTTGGTAATATCTTCAGCATTAGTACCAAATGAAAATACAATTTCAGCACTATTAGAGATATCAAGGTCATAAGCTACCACTCTAGTCACGGTATACCCTTCTTCAACATTCTCTGCAGCTGTTACATGGTAAGGACTTGACTCAAACACTGGATTGTTATCATTTTCGTCCATCAAAATAATGCTTACATCTGTATATGATGCCAGCTGGGGCTGAGATTTAGATTCCACTCGAATAGTCAGATTATAGGTTTCTCTATCTTCTCTGTCTAGACTTGCAACCTGCATAATATGACCTTGGTTGTCAATACTGAAGCCTGATAAGTAGAGGTGAGCATCTGACTCTTCATTTGTTGGTGCAAAAGAATAAGTAACCTCTTCAGGATAAACAATACTTAGTGTTGCAATTATTTTACCAATTTCTGATTTTTCATTCAGGAAAAATTCATAGTTAAATTCCTCAAACTGTGGAGCTTCTTGACTTGGACTTTTAATGTGAATACTAACTGGAACTTCAGTCTGCTGTCGTGGAAAACCTCTATCTTTGGCTTGGATAAAAAACTGATATACACTGTTTTCTGTAATATTAAATAAAACAAATGTTCATATAGCTGAAACTTTTCTGTAAACCTCACACTTGTTTAAACAACTTTATTACAATTTAGATTTTAAAAAACAGAATTTTATAACCAGGTGTTTCAGTTACGCACCTTTCTCAAAGGACCATTGTACAGAGGCTCTTTCAGAACAAGCCAAACATACTTCAAGTTGCACAATAACTGCTCAAAAATGAAGAGACATAAAAATTTTCTCATTTAATTCTGAATACATATCCATATCCTTGTTAACACAGAAATATGACTGTAAGTTTAAAAATACCATTATCCACCAAACACAAGCATACAATTTAACATTAATTAAGCAAATTGAAGAGAATTTTAAGTATTGGTATGAAACCAATTGCTTCATTGAACCCTTTTTCAATAATTAATGTTATCTTTATGGCCATTCAAAGAAACAGAGAATCAAACTACTGAATTGTATGGTAAGTGCATGGTAAGTGTGAAGAAACCAAAGTTTTGCTGGTCAAGGATACTCCATGTTTCAGTAGCAGTTGTATGCAAAATACTGAAAGGGTACATAAAACTCAGGATATGTTATTTATGAGATAGATGATAATTTAGCACTGGTCTTGCAATTTACCTTGCTGTGAATAAAGGTAGGAATGTTACCTCAAAAACAGTAATGTATACACTAACATAAGGTGGTCTCAGTGTAGTTAATTGAAATTTTCTCCTGAAAAAGAGGTAACCAAACACTGAACCTAAAACAGTGGAATGAGTAAAGCCAGAAACACAATATCCTTACAGATGAAACTAAGCTCGAGTTGTTTGACAACAATTAGTAATAGAGAAGTTAACATTTTACTAATCTGAAAACGTATTTCCAATAGATACCTTCACACACAGAAAAAACAAGAAAGGATTAACAAAGTAGTCTATTCATTTGGCATCCTGCAAAACAAAATGCAGGTGTGAGAGGAGTTCTCCCAAGAAGGGGTCAGAAGTCAATCATGCATAACAATGGAAACACAGCTACATGGCTCAATGAAAGATATAAAGAGACAGGTGGGTTTCTGCAGGGTTAGATCCACCAAGATAGTCACCAACAAGACAAGTGATAACCTTGATATCGGAAAGAGGGAGGATTGGAAGCAAAGGAAGGCTGGGGAGGTTTGTTTATTTGTTGTTGAGCACAAAGCTACACAATGGGCTATCTGTGCTCTGGTACAATAGGTATTGAAACAAAGTTTTGTTTTTAGCATCATAAACCTTTAGACTTACTGCTGAGGCACTTGGGAAGGAAGGGAAATGGAGATACAGCAGGTCTAAAAACAAGAATAGAAAGGCAAGGTTGTGAAGGATGAGAAATCATAGTGTACAACAAGGACAGGTGTTGGACCACCTCAGTCTGGGTCTCCAGTGAGACAGGAACAATCCTGATGATTTTTGGACAAAATAAAAATAGAGCCCAATGAAGACCTTGGGTAGAAGTGTGAGAGAGGTGTACATTAGGTAGGAGAGAAATGCATCCCAACAACAGAGAAACTGAGTAACAAGTGGTAGATCAGAAGTACTACTGATTAATGCAGTGAAAAGAGGAGAACAAACTTCTCCAAAAAACACTTTTAGGAGTACAGTGAAGTTAAGTGATGAGAAGTAATGTAGGATGGTGGTAAATAAGAGAAAAAAATGTGAAAATTGGACACCAGTAAAGTAAACAGAGGTAAAGACTAGGAATTGAGTAATGGAAATGAAGAATGGCTGTAAGCTGGGAGAAAAGAGGCAAGTAAATGAGGAGGACATGATATGGTAGTACAGGTATAGAGTTATTCAAAAAACAAGCCAGCATGGACCATAAAATCAGTTGAAATATGAAAAATAAAGCAGTCCTGAATATGGGTTACATGAAGTAAAGCATGGGAAGAATAAGAAGGCAAGGGGAAAGAGAAAGAAAGGAACATACCTGAAAATTCATGTCAAGGAAGAGAGTAGTAGGGTGAGGACACTCTTCCACAAAGAATACTGTGCCTAGAACTAAACCTTGTGGGAGAAATAGCCAGGCAAATCATTATCATCTCATCCAATTAGATAGAAGGACCATCAGCCAAACAGATGGGAGAAAAAGACCCAGCATGCATGAAGGAACTGAAAACATATCAAGCAATGGCCTTCATGTCCTCCATAGACAATGATCTCCCCAGTAAACAAAGGTCTCATATTAGGAGTATCATCACTAATACTGGATAAAGTGGAAGTTACCATCATTTACGAATTCAAAGTCGATTTTCATTTAGTAATAAAGGAAATCAGTAAAACTTTGAATGAAGATCAAGTTTCATAAATCATAGCAAATCTCACGTAACTGATTAATAAGTTTAAAACATGTCCATTCTAGACAATGCTGAGGAAAAAAAAATGAAGTTATCTCAAGTGTCAGCTGAAATGGGCTCATATGAAAAGTGAGAGGGTTAAAAGACAATTAAACAACTTGCCTGAATTATGGAAATAAGGCAAGACATTTGAAACAATATTCCAAAATTCATACATTGATAAACTGTATGACAGCATGAAAACATGGTGTAATGCTATGTGTGAAGCAAAGGGTTCAGATAAAAAACACAAGTATAATGCACAAATTATTCACTTTTAATTTTATGTGATAAAGTTTTTATCATTAATAAATTCATCATCTAGTTGCAAATACTCATTATTTGCAACTCTAAATGTGTATCAGTTTTCATAATTATTCAACAGAAAAACATCATATAGTATTATGTGATATGGTTGTGCTTTACACACAAACATATATATAAATGTACAAAACATGCCCAAAAAAAATTTAATTGAAGATGCTGCATAAATTAAAAGGTTCTCCAGGGTACAGGCTATAAAGTAGGATATAAAACCCAGGGCACATTTTATATCCCAAATTATAGCCTGTACCCTGCGAATCCTTTTAATTTATGCAGCATCTTTAATTTTTTTTTTGTTTAGGCTTGTTTTTTTTCATTTAAATGTCATTTATCACAGGTTTGGATTTCCTGTTTTAAACACAGTCCTTCCTTTTGATTTATCCCCCTTCAGTGGCACAGCAGTATGTTTGCGGACTTATACCACTAGAAACTGGGTTTTTGATACCTGTGATGGGCAGAGCACAGATAGCCCTTCAAATAACAAAATAGTGTTCTCAAATTTACTTCGTATTTTAATA
>NW_013665633.1:137217-149770 GCF_000517525.1 Limulus polyphemus | reverse complement strand
GTCTTGACTGTTTAAGTATTAATTTCTATATATATAGAGAGAGAGGGAGAGCAAATAACAAAATAGTGTTCTCAAATTTATTTCGTGTTTTAATATAAATTGACATTTATGTAAATATAGAAAGCCAATTCAGAATGATAGCAGATATATACCCAGAGATATTCCTAATTGCTATTTGTCTATAAATTAATGCTAGAAATCTGTAAGTCATTGATTAATATTTTTTATAAACACCCATAGTCACACACACACACATACAACTTTCAACTAATCAAGCATAGACATGTAGACTGAAAATGACAATATCAAAAATGCCAACCTTGTCCCTTAGCTGAACTCTTTAGATAAATCTCCCCCTGGTCATGGGTAATGTGAAACATCTTTTGAATTTCAGAATTGTTTTTTTCATAAATGCTGTACTCCAAAGATGCTGCTTCCCCTAAATCTAAGTCCAATGCATGCACCTAAAAATTTGCAAAAACTGATATCACTAAAATATATTTAAAATTTGTTTAAAAGACATGGTATACTTTATATTCTGTCTCTTTCTGACATTTTTTATGTTCTGCTTTACCCAGTAAAAACAACAACACTGAATTACAAATATTTTCAGCTATCCAAGTACAGTGTAATCACAATCTCAGTGATATAGTCAAACCAGTAATTTCACATCTTTCAACTCTTAGAATTGCTAAGTATTTATAACATAATGAGAATATCCTTTAGCTCAGGTTTCAAAATGATATAGTACACATTTATAATTAACGTGAATTGAAATAATTATTAAACAAGTAATAGGAAACAATGTTTGAAATAAGATAGTAATTTTAAAACAGATGATACAAACAGTAAAACTGACAAACATTTCACTTAAAACTTTTCCATAACTCTATAAAAAAAACAAAACTAATGGATGTTCTTTTTTTGTGACAATACATGTGTAAATCTAAAGACTGTTTCTTTCACTGTACTAAATGATAAGTACAAAAAGTTACTAATGGCACAACATACTAGAGAACTAAACAACAAATGTTTGTGTGTAGAAAATTACAAATGATAGAAATTGTTTTTTTAAAACCATTTCTCAGAAATCTTTGAAAAGAGATGTTTCTAAAGTTTTTAAGCTTCCTTTTTTTATAGTTTATTTCTTTTTTTATGAATCATTATCATGCTTTCATTGCCCGTTTCTTTGAAAAAAATAGTTCATTGTTTAACAAGTAATAAAAAAGCATTGAATAAGTATTGTGGAACTAGAAAAACAGAAAGATGAGAATTGTTTATAAGAAATATAACTATCACTATAAGCTTTGTATTTAAACAGCTACTGTTCACTACAGGATAATATTCTAAGTAAGAGCCTACATGATAATGTGTAATGGTACAAAACATCTACAATTTCCTAGCAATATTAAGAAACACTTGTGAAATATTCAAAGATTTATATTCTTGAATATTTCACAAGCTATCCTGCACATTGCTAGGAAGGCAACACATTATCGTACTTTTACATTTTTCCAACATAAATTTTAAAAATACTGATTTCTGCCAACTAAAATGAGAGAACATTTTTGACTATTAATGCATAAGTGGTTACAAAAGGTGTTCATCTTTGGAATTCCCATATACAAAAAATATTACATTTACACTTGCTAAAATTTTATATTTTTAAACATGCACTGTTCTTCTAAATACAGCATAGTTAAAAGTAGCATAAAGCACAAAATTAACTAAAAGTAATAATTTTTAACTACTGTTAGAGTATTTTTTGGATTTGTTATAAATAAAATTTTGTTCTTACTTTTAAAATGGTTGTGCCAACAGTCATATTTGAGTGAATGCTAACTTGGTATTCTGCAACTAAAAACTGAGGAGCATTGTCGTTGATATCTGTGATAGTAAGTCTAACTGTGCTGTAGCCTGAACGCCCTCCATCATCTATAGCTACTATGGGAATCTCATATAACTGTTTCTTCTCTCTGTCTAATGATGTTTTGGTGTAGATCTCACCTATTGGTAAAAAGTTAAAAACCTTCCATGTGATAAAAATATTATACATGCATAAATTTTAACAAATATACTAAAATAAACAGCATAAATTTATCAACTATAGATTCTGAAGCCATATCGCATCCCAACAAAATAGATTTCTTTTCTCTCCTATTACCTAAAATGTCCGATTGTTTTAATGAAAAACACAAGTCATCTACTAAATACATTTCTGTTAATCCACCAGTAAGAAATTTTAATAGATATTTTTCTTTAAAATACAGTAACTCAGAATAAATTTTTCTCATTAAAAACAGATAGGCATATCACTACAAATTTGTATTAACTGTATTAAATTTGTATTAATACACATACATATAAAAAAAAAGAAACTATCACAATTTTTATAGGTATTTTACTTTCAGAGCTATGGCAGTATATTTGCTAAACCTCAGAATACTTGGAATTAAGAAAATTACTGAAATTGAAAGTGTATCAAAACACTATATAATAAATGAAGTAATTCAGTAAGTGATATATATGTATATATACAGAGAGTGCACAGACACACACACACATGTATTGTTCATAGATACTATCTACCCAGTAATGTTGCAACACTAACGAGGTTTAAATAACAGGACATTCAAAAGTCACACTATCACACTTAAATCAATGTCTAAGGTTACATCACATGGACATTTCTATTACTTTAATATTATTTTTTGCTACCAGTGTGAGTAACAATATTATACATGTATTAGGTTAATAACATAATCTATATTATCAATTAGTATGTTAAGTCCATCGTTACTCTGTCTTAACATCACTCTCTTTGCTTACATTATCCTAATAATAACAACAATTGTACATAGTTACAATAACTTAGTCATATCAGTTGTTCTGGTTATATTTTATCTACGTAGCATCACCTGCCATATTTATATTACCATAACTACCATACCTGTGCCTATATTACCATAACAATATTGGTGGTCATGGTAACATTACTTTAGTAACATTGTCTTTCATGTCTATATTACCATAACAACAATAGTAGTCATCATTATATTATCTTCCATGAGTATGTTACCATAACATCATTAGTGCTGGTGGTTATGTTACCATAGTTACTTTATTTTTCACACATTGTATTACCTTGGTAGAATCTCTTTCTATGCTTATACTACTTTAAAAACATTACTGTTCATCTTGAATTACCTTTGCATAAACAGCAAGCACAATTATATTATGTCAAGAGAACTAACAACCACTGTTAACAGAAACAAACTCACTATCTGATTTCATACCAGGTGAATGACACATTTTATTGGTTACAATATTTCTATACCACCACTGTCAATAGAAACCCTACACTAGATAAACCAGCTTCTGTCACAACTACTTGAGCAAATACCTTTGTATTCCAAGTTAATAATTAGTATGATTAACCTGAAAAAAAGAATACATTTAATTTATTATTTTACCTGAACTATGGTTTATGCTGAATAATTTCATACATTCTTCACTGTGTATATAATAACGAACAATTCCATAACTTCCCCTGTCTTTATCTGTGGCACTAACAGTTGCTGCTTTGGTGCCTGGAGGTAAATTTTCCTGCAAGGCAACTTCATACTTTGTGCGACTAAACACAGGTGTATGCTTGTTAGCACTCACTATGTCAATCAAAGCTCGAGTGTAACTGGAGTAGACACCATCAGTAACTGAGATATTCAAGTTGTAAGTGGACTGTTTCAAGAGCTGGTGGGCATTAAATAAGGAAACAACACCTAGTAGAAATAATAACTGTATTAAACAAAGACATTTAGTAGATCTAACAAGTTTAAGAAATGATAGAAAAAAGTTTTGAGGACACAACATATACATTAAATATGAAAACTATAAACAGGAAAAAAAAATTAAAATTTTTAATGGAAAGTAGGGATTGTTGGTTATTTGTAGAATTACTACAAGAAGTATCCAAAACAAAATAAATGCTGCAATAATAAGTACACAAACAAGTAATACTAGATGGGTAGATTTTAAAACGATAGATGAAAAAGTTGTTGTTTTACAAATTTCTGAATTGTTAGACTGGAAATGTTAGCGACCTTTTTAACATATTATTCGTATACATGTGCATAATATATTGTAACCAGTACTTTGAATGGTCAGTTTTTTGCATAGGAATTCAATAGGGTGGTTTTTTAACACGTGAATTATTTGGTAACCTTGTTGATCCCTACTATTAAATACTACCTTACTTAATAATACTTAGAAGACACAACAAATATTGAGCAATCAAATGTAACAAACATTAAATAATGCATACATTAAATACAAAAATAATGTGAAATGCATAGAGATCATACAAAACAGATAATAATACAATGAGGACAAATTACCTAGTGTAATACATGATGATACCACATGTTTGCTACCCCATTAGTAAATATATAAGATTTTTCAAAATTTCTGTTTTCTTCAGTTTGGTTTCAATATAGAAAGTTGATCAAGTAAACAGCTTCTTCTTACTCTAAATGTTCATGTAGACAGAGTCATTCAGAATCACTCTTACTGGTCATTAAGCATGTTTTCTTGCAGTAAAGATAGGTGTTGATTCATTCAAGATGTTCAAAGATAAACATCTGTCTCTGCTGTTGGCAAATGGCTCTGGACTTCCCTGCTCTTGTGCTAAAGCAAGAGTGGGTCACATGAGTGAGATGTAAGATGTGAGCAGCCTAGTTTTGTGTATGTATACTTTGGTTTTGTATCTAAAGGCCCAGCTTACCCCTATTATTCTAATTTTCTAAAGATTTTTTTAGAGATTTGAGATTCGTGTAGACTATTCAGCCTTTTGCAGATTAAGTGATACTTGTAACTGTACAAATCAATCTTTTAACTTTTAGTTTACTATATTTAATTTAGTTTACAGGGGGGTACACTAAACTGGTGAGGAAGAACTATTAAAGGTTCTTTCACTCCCTCTCCAGTTCCACAAACATACGCTGTAAATTCTTGCTCTTGTTTCATATAAACTTTGATTGTGTTTGTAATTAAGATTGTGATTTGTATATATTTCTTGTGTAACATCTTTTTGTTTGCACTGAACTCATTCACACTTAGGGAGAAACAAATCCACCTCCAATATACATTATTAGTCAGATCTCCTGTTTCTGTGGGCCCTACTCATTTACTCTGTGTAACTGAAAATACCACACTAACATGCACATTACATGTAAGGTCATGTTATTCCTATTACCATAATGATAATAAACAGTACTACCTACAGTTGTTAATGCTGAATGATGAGTGGAGGTTAACCAACTTGGCATGTCCAAGGAAATGCCAATGGCTATGGGCATATGATCTCCTGAGGGATATGTATAGTGGGACCAGTGATAGACAAAATGTTATCAGAAGGCAGAAATTCTAATTCATTGACTTAACCAATGACATCCTCTCCATACTTGGAAAGGAAATAAGCACAACAGCCTTATTTGCCCACTGAAGCACTATGACAGTGACAACAAAAACAGCCAACTCAACAGCGGATTAGATGTGGCACTGTTCGAGAATGTCTACATTACTTAATTATTAGATAACTCTAGGATGAAGAAAATATGTGTATTACTGGAGACAAGCACAAGATAAAATTGGCAGCCAAAACATATCAGCATGTAGAATGGTAGAATATTCCATGATACAGGAAGATTCAAGGAACTACAAGTGGAGAAGGACAGATACATGTGGAGCATGATGGGACTGCATAGAGGAGATGGACAGGCACAGATACTGGGAAAAGAGAAATTATATAGTAAGGTGGAGCATTCCTTGAACCTAAAGATAACATCAAGTCAGTTAACAAATTCAATCCAATTCTTATGAAACTAATCTCCATCCAAGTTGCTGCAAGGTCTCTCAACATAATTACTGTACAAGTACATGCCCCAACAACAAAGTGAAAGGATGAAGAAGTGGACACAGTCTACCAAGAGACAGAAATGTTCCTGGCCAAGATTCCAAATAAAGATATTAAAATGAGCCAAGTAGACTGTAATGCAAAAGTGAGTGAAGATGCATATACATATAGTCTGTAAGGGAATGATACAAAACTTCAGCATGGACCAAAAAACTGATTCTGGTTTATAGCTACTGGAATTTGCAGAATAGTCATTTTATTGTACCCCCAGAAGCTACCGAGGATAATAATCTCCATTCAACTAACTGTGAAACCAATAATTAAACTGAAAACATTGTGATGGCAAGATGCTTTCAGGCCAGGATATACAAAGTTAAAACCTGCACTTTCCCTGTAGTACATTTTGGCAGTCATCATGTTATGATAAATATCGAACTAAAAGTCAAAAAATCAAAATAAGAATTCAACTCTGGAATAAAATATGACTCAAGTCCTCTATGAATTTAAAATGGAAGTCATGAATTCTGACATGTGAAACCGAAAAGTTTGCAGTCCTTTGAGATAAGATACTATAGAAGGTTGCGTCACATCCCATACACTGCCAGCAAACAGCAGCTGCCAGTGGAAACCACAAACCTCTTATTGCTATCAGGAAGAAATGAAAATTCAAGTGGTGTAACCATGTGACACATTTTGGCTAACACCATCATGCAAGGAACAGTTGAAAGCAAAAGAACTGGAAGTCAGCCAAGAACAACATGCAAGATAATACAAATACATGGACAGGCCTAACTAAAAATGAACAGCTAAGTGCTAAAAAATACAAAGACAGGTGGAGAAAGATAGATGCTGAGATATCCAAAGTAGTGCCCCGTGGCACAAGTCAAAGAAGTTATGATGATAATAAACACTATATACATTAAATAAGAGAATACAAATAGACATAAGATAAAGAATAAATAGAAACAATATCCAACAGACAAAATACAAAAAATAGCTGGCATGCACAACACATAATAAATGAACAGTCTTATAAAATGTACACAGTGAGACACTATTTAGCAAAAAAACTACATACAATTAATAAGAAAACAACACTTAACAGACACAATATGTAATTTTATGAGGACATAATATCCAACAGATAAGGAATACATATACAGCAAAGGAATTATAAAGACACAATATACACACTAAATGAAGAGACCAAACCTAGCAAACAGTATGTAAAATAAGGTAATTACAGCTAACACATAAAAAGCAAGTTAAAAGAAGTTTTATTTTGTCTTGAGAGTCATGGGAAAAACCACTGTCTCTCATTTGAAAAGAGTCCATAACTGAGCTTTAAACTTAAACTCAAAAATGCATTGTGGTTCTTGTAAAGTTAGCCTGAATGTTTGTTATTTTACCTTGTTCTTGATGTAAAATAATTATTCAGAGTATAATGTAATAAGAGAATGAATAATTTTACCAATGTTTCTATGTAATACATTAATTGGAAGTCCTATTAATCATTCAAATATAAAAATATAATGTACTAATATAATGCTAAGTTTTAGAAAAGTGATATCTATGTTATTAACTTATAATCACAGTTGCTTTTGTAAATTAAAATTTATTATTTGGTTAAAAACAGAAGTTCAGTAGTATTAGTACATTTCATTTAATATCACAGAAAAATAAAAACCTATCACAGAATATATATGAAATCTCAGTAGTGCCCACCTGTAGTGCTGTTAATAACAAAGGCTTGATTTTCATTACCATCTACAATAGAGTAGGTCAGTTTTGGTTGGTCTGTGATGTCAAGATCAGATGCCATAACCATAGTAACAAACTGTCCACGTTCAGCATGCTCGCTAAGAACACACCTATAAGATGAATATCCAAAAGATGGAGGGTTGTCGTTCATATCTGAAACTATGACCCAAACATTTGCTGTGGAGCTTAAAGATGGAGATCCCCCATCTGTTGCCATGACAACAAAATGATGCATAGGCTGAGTTTCATGATCTAAAGAATGTTTGATGAAGACTATACCATCAGCAGGATCTATGTGAAAATAAGCTGTTGCATTTCCTAGGATGCTGTACTGAACATCCTGGTTAGGCCCTGTGTCCCTGTCAGTGGCATGAACCTTCATGATGGATGTTCCAAATGGTGTAGCTTCAGAAACTGACCCATTGTAAACTGGCTGACTAAACATAGGAGCATTGTCATTTACATCTTCTACATGGATGTCAACTAAGACATCTGCATAATCTCCAGACACAGAATCGGTGGCTCGCAGGGTAATGTGGTGTTGTTGACGGGACTCAAAGTCAAGCTCTTCCACCACAAAAATTACACCTAGTCATTAAAAACAAAAACGAAATCTTTCATACATACAGAAAAAAAAATTCAACCTCAATAAATGTTTGCATGTATTTAGTATTAAAGGATTAAAAAAACATTCTTATTTTTGTGATATATAACTGAAGTGTAGTAGATTGAAGCATATCAACTACAAAAAATAAATATAAATTCATATTCAAAAGTTTAAAAAATAAAAATAAATAAATATAAACATCAACAAAAGAGCTGATAAATAACAAAGTATTTATGTGCAGTAGTTATCCCTCAACAAGGTAGGTGATACTGACAGATACAATACAGACATTCTAAAACCATAACCATTAAAAGTGCATAATTCTAAAAAAAAAGAATGTAAAATCATAAATGTAACATTAAGATGAAGTCACAAGTCTTTCCATCAATATTAAAGTACAGAATATTACAGTAACTACACTTTTCATGCATTCTAGCTTTGAAGAAGAAAAACGTTAAACTACCATGCTGCTGCTGTCCCACAAACATGCATTTGGTATCTTAACAGAAGAAATATTTCAAAAAAAAAAAGCAGGAAATTAAGCACAGATTTTAACAATGGTAAAAACATATCTTATCATTAGGACTTAACATAGAAAGCACTGAAAACAAAGTCTGCCGTTAAGCAGCATATATGAAATTAAAATCCAAACAACGATTGAACAAGAATTTGAATCACAGGTTTCTCCAAAGCTCTACTTTATTACACATCCATTTGAAACAGTTTAGCCTAAAACTATCACATACATACTGTCTTTTACTAAAAGATTTGGAAAAATAACCACATTGTCAAATGGAATACAATTAATAAACCTTTTAAGCTTGTTTCATGTGCTGATATAACAACTGACTTTAGCAGAAAATCATAAAGAATAATGAATTTCAAGTTAAGAATCCCAACAAGCAGTAAGATTGTAGAGAAGTATTATTTTAATAATAATATCTACAAATGTTTCCTATAATACAAGTTCAAGATTTTACAGAAAATTCTTCCATCAAGAGCTTTTGAAACAAAAAGTTTAACTTTCACTTTTCTTCTACAACTTCTTTAACCACCAAATGGGAGCTACGTATGTACTTAAATGAAAACCATTGAGAGCCTTCATTCTCATTCACCTAAAAAACAATGATTCATGATCATTTGTGACTTAATCTGTAAGGAATTAGTGAACAAACTGTTTCACTCTCTCTTTACTATATATATATAGTTAAAAATAATAAGCTTGATACTACTTCCCTTATCAGCAATTTAACTACATTAAACGTTTAACTTTAAAAAATAAAAAAATATATATATATATATATATTCTAGAAGCTTCTGCTTGATTGCAGACTAGAATGACAAGTGCATGGTACTCAAAAGCCTTGTCAGTAAAGAAAAAAAGTAGAGCATGCAGGAAGAAATGGATTTTCAAAAGAAGCGGAAAATGTTAAGAAGAGCAAAAAACAACACAAAAGGAAACAAAAATTAAAACCTTGTTATATACTCACATGGACCATTATTATGCCCTGGGTCTAAAAAAAGGGACCAAAAAAAAGAAATATTGTAAAAAGCATAAATAAATTTAAAAAAATAAGGGTGAAATTGATAGTTTTTCAAGAGGACTTTTTAAATTAACTCATATCATTTTATTGTATTGTAACACAGATTAGTAATTTAATAAAATATATACAGATAATAACCAAAATACTTTTCCTTTTATTAAATTTCAAACATATTTTCACTCTTCCGTATGTATACTCATCAAATTTCTGTTGTTTTTTTAATGGTTTACATTTTTATTAAAATGTTAGTGTATTAGTTTTCCTATGAGTTTCCACAATTACCAAAATTGTTACTATTTACGTGAAGTTCAATTTAGAAACCATTAGACCATATCTATAGGCAGATTAGTTATTTTTAAATATTCATACATGTTAAAGAAGAGTGTAAAAACAATGTACCATGGACACTTAAAAACATATTAGTAAGGTCTTGGTTAAGTTACACTTGCTTATGTGTATTATATTCTTAAGGTACACCTATGCTGGACCTTTTTTTTTTATCATATTCTATGTCAATAACAACTCATTAACTTAAACATTACTGATAAAAATAAACTGAAAAGTTCTCTATTGAATAACCATAAATAATTCCAATAACTATAATGATAAAAAAAATAAAAATAATTGGTTTAGAACCAGTATAATTTCTAGTAATGTCACTGTTCACTATATAACATTTGTTTCTATTTTTAGCAAAGCTATAAGGCTATCTGCCACCATCCCTAATTTTAAACTGCCAACTAGAGGGAAGCCAACTGTCTCACAGCATCCACCATCAACTCTTGGGCTACACTTTTATCATTGAATTGTGAAATTGACCATAACATTACAATGCCCACATAATGAATAATAATATTCAAAGGCTTGTATCAAAACAATATCTAAATAGGAAAACATAATATTTAAGCATTTTTATGTTGGTGTTATTGTTTAATCTTGTTTTTAATACAATATTAAATATTTACTTTACAAGTCATATTTCTTACACCTGTTTAATTTTCAAATTTGTCTAAAACTTAAAATATTCTAATGATTTTTACTCAATAAAATCTAAGAAACAAATTCCACTACATGAAAGTGTATTGTCAGAAGTACATAAAAAGGATGAACGTGAATCCAACACTTGAATCATCATCAGTAATGGTTACTCTATACTATGAATACATAAGAGCTGGGCAGTTAATGACATTTGATAACCATTGGGCCCATTAGTCGGTTACATTGAACTAACTGATTATTCTCACATGATACTTGGATAGTTAGAATAATCAAAAATAGTAATAACTGGAAACACTAATTTCAGATAGCCAATTACGTTCCCAAGTCATAACGCTAACCAATTAAGCTGAACAAACTTTTTGATTACTTGTATAACTGGAATAACTGAAAAACAGTAACAGTGAAAAAAAAAACTGATTTCAATTAGTTGATTGTTTTCATGGCATTAATTGATGTAAGCATAATTTCAAGTAACTGATTATTTTATGTGACACTAATCAATGTAATCAATGCTCATAGGTAATATATAGTCAGTCACCCAGTTCTAAATCACATCTTAGCTGGTCTCTTGTTAACTGTGCATCATTGTGTGTTTTTATAATCAGGCTGAATGAACTTTATTTTCAAAGGCAAACCAATATTAAATTCATCAAGGTAAGAATATTACAAGTGTACAGTTTAATCGTCCACACAAGATCTGCTTCCAAACCTTAAGTAACATCTTTTTTTTATAAATATAAGTTCTGTTGCATAGATAAATCTTTTCATTATATCTGCTTACACTTACCTAACAAATTTTCAAGCTTTATTTTGTAATTAACACATTCTCCAATGGTAATCAAATGAATTGATATTTAAATGAAAAATAAAGGTTTGAAAAACAAGTTAACACCCTTATGTACTTTAGTAATTGTTTAAATTATGCTGCTTTTTTTAATATTTTGTAAACTGAGACTGTTTCTTAAGATCCAAGAAAATGTTCTTACAATTACCCTACTCCAACATGCAAACAATGATATTTTTTTTCACAAGATAACTTAAATGTTTGAAATACAAAAACAAAAATTCTATCATGGTTACACATTTAGCTTTCAACCAGTTCTAAGGCTTATTTAACACAAGTGTTACTGACATATTAATTTTTTTGTCTACATATCTGTAAAAAACTTTTGCTTTGATAATGAAATTAGAATTTTCAACCTAAATGGCACTGTAAGTGCATGTGGTCTAAATGGCCAGCTTAGGATTCAAGTATAGCCACCCCTAATTTTGAACTACTGACAAGAATGAAAGCAGCAATGTCACCATAAGGACTTTATCTGGCTCTTTGAACTGAATAATGGGATTGACTGTCACATATACGAGGCCTGTGAGAAAAGTATCCGACCTTTGACCGGGGAATTAAAAACTGGCATACCTGGAGCGTTGGAAACCTAATCACCCTCAAAGTAGTCTCCTTGGGACTCCACACACTTCTCCCAGCGGTGCCGCCATTGTTGGAAGCATTCCGAGAAAGCCTTTTTCGAAATGGAGTTTAGCTCGGCTGTCGTTGCAGCCATAATGTCCTCTCTTGTCTGAAATCGCGTTCCTTTCAATGGCCTCTTGAGTTTGGGGAACAGCCAGAAGTCACAAAGAGCCATATCAGGAGAGTAAGGAGCCTGTGTGAACCACAGGAGTCTGTTTTTTCACCAACAAAGTCTGAATCAAGTGCGAGGAATGTGGTGGAGCATT
>NW_013665633.1:129427-136802 GCF_000517525.1 Limulus polyphemus | reverse complement strand
CCCGGCCAAAGGTCGGATACTTTTCTCACAGGCCTCGAATAGTGCATTCACAGCTAAAAGAATGGAATGTGTTCAGCAGTATCACATCTCAAGTGCCGAGCATTTCAATCTGCAGCCCAGCAAGCTAATCACTAGGTCACATCTGACCCCTTCCCAACCTTAAAATAAAATAATATTAAACCAATAAAGATCAATAAAACATTGCATTTCTTAGCTAAATCAGTGGCTCAAAATGTCTCTGTGAAATGTTTTGATGATTTTTTTTAACTCAGTCTGATTTGTTTTCTTTCTCCTAAAACATTTGTTAACACTCAACACTTTATCACAAATGTTGATGTTTGCAAATGTTAATTTTTATCTGAATAAGTATTACAAGGTTTTTTTTTTTCATGTCTATTCGTCATATAAAAAATATTTCAATCTTTTTAATCAAAGCTTTTTATAGCTGCACCTAGTGGCATAAGTATACCCCTGCAACCCCAGCAATTGAGGGGAGGTCTGAATCAGCCAGAACTGTAACTACAATTATATGGAAATAAATGTAGAGGACCCAATTAATATTTATGTGGTATGGGGACATGTTTTGTAGTTATGCCACTGGTTGACTAGACTATTGTGAAAATAATTATTTTCTATATTTGCTAAGTTTTATTGTAATAGTTAAGAGTGAAAAAAACCCTTGATACTCTTATAATATATTTATTTATTTCAAAACCGTTCTTTCTGTTCTATTAGTATGTTAATATTGAACTCAATATTAAATATTAAGGTTTTCCTTCACCTTTATACAAGTATTGAAAGGATGTTCCATGTGTGTTTTTCGAGATTGGTAAATATAATGTTCTAAAAAATAACAATTTCTTGGAAAAGTCAAGATATTAAATATTTAATTACAGGTTGGAATTAAGCCACTTATGTAATAGTTTTTTATTAAATGAATTTAAAAAAGTTACTTTCTAAACATGAAATTCAGTTACTGCATAAAAATTATGTGGTTAAAATGTTCAATTATTTGTACATAATTCTCTCCATAATATCTGAGTGGTTAATCTTTTTTGATTTTGGTTTTACAATGTAATATTTTTTAATCTTTTTTATGCATAACAATGTATCAATAAAATACTTCATAGATGGATCTAGATTTAAAACATAATTAATCTAGTTTTTGCAATAAGTTTGTGAAATAATGCACATATTCAAGTATTAAATATTTCTTCACTATCCAAAAACTGAAATCATTCTGGAAAAATATGCACAGCTAATGAACAATGAGATACACATACCCGTGTTGAAATCAACTCCAAATTCTTCATCAATATTTCCCTTAACAATACTGTATATCAGCTGGCGACCTTGGGGACTTTCGGCAGCAACAGACAAAATTGGTGATCTAGGTCGTACATTTTCAGGAACAGAAACTTTGTAGAACTGTTTATCAAATGTTGGCATGTTTTTATTGATGACTTTAATTGGCACAGCTACCTCACTATGCAGAGAGACATTCCCTATAAAATAAACATATGCTAAAGCACACTACTATCAAGCCATTCATCAACATAAACTCTACATGTCAATCACTTAATGATAATGTTTTTTTCTATCAACTACAACTAAAACAACAATCTGTAAGTTATGAATCAAACATAATTTTACTTTTCATGTGTGTTTTAATACCTCAAATTACAAAAGAGCTTATGTACTATTCCCAAAGCTTTTCCCTTGTGACTTTTTGAGGTAGCTTTCAGCTTTATATTCATTCATTTATATTACATTTAAAGAAATCCAGAAATGACTGAGAATTTCTTTCAAAGTTTGACTATCAACAAATCTACAAAATGACTGAAGAAAAACAAATTCAAGAATTATTTTGAAAATGAAATGGAAATTCAGGTACGTTTATTTTCTCCCCATTCCCAACCTCTAAAACTGTACTATTAGAAACTATGAACCGCTAGGAATAAGAATACTTAAAATACAAAGAAGAAACATCCTACCATTATCATATGCTGCAACAACAACATTGTATGCAGCTATTTGGGGTTTTAAATGATGCTGTAGCCGAACTTCCCCAGACCTACTGTCAATGCTAAACAAGTCTTTTTCTCCCTTTACAAGCTCATAATGTATGTATCCATTCAAGCCCATGTCCAAGTCAATGGCTTGCACCTGTATGCAAAATAGTGTTAATATTATTATCACTTGATTTTTTTCGTCACAAACACGAAAGCTTCTTCTCGTATTAACTGTCAAATAATATTTTGTCAAAAACTTAAACAAAAGTTCTTCTTGTAACATACAGTACCAGGATATGCTCCATGTGTAAATTGTGACACTTTAACTACATCACTAAACTTCAAGTTTATTTTTTACAATAATATCCTATGTTTATTAAGGTAGCCCATCTAAGCAAAATATTTTAATATTAAATAATTACTGTATTAAAAAAACAGTGCTAACCATTGGTAATTCTGCATATTTATTTCAAATTATTATTTATTTATCTATCTAACTAAAAGCATACTGTCTCATAAGCTTATTTGATCATTAAATGGCACAAAAGTAAATATTTCAAACACTTGTAGTCTTTTACCTTGCGAATTAAATCCCCAGGTTGAGCTTCAATAGGTACCACAGAATAATATGGAAGGTTAACAAAGATTGGGGCATTGTCATTTATGTCTAAAATGGTTATTTCTACAAGCACATGGGCTACACGAGGAATGCCAGTAGCTACACTGCGTGCTTCTACAACAAGTGTATAATGGTTATCTGTCTCCCGATCAAAAGGTCTGCCCATTGTTTCTATCACTCCAGATGTCTTCCCAATTTTAAACATGCCAGAAGGATTCAGGATGCTAAAAGTCACATGCTCATTTAGGCCACTTCCTATAACAGTGACAATAGTAACTCTCAATATATCTGTTGTGTTTTCCACAATTGAAGCCCTGTAAACATTTTCAGAAAATCTTAACCCACTGATCTTAGCCTTCTCCACACTGATTTCAACTTTAGTGCTATTTTCAAACACCCCATCTTTTGCTGCTACAATCATTTTGTACTTGTCTTCCAAATCAACTGGGTCTCTTACAGAGATTTGACCTGTGATCTCATTGATGAAAAACTTAGCACCCCGATTACCAGAAACAATGGCATATTTAATCACAGTTTGAGCATCAGAATCAAGATCAAAAGCTTTGACAGAAGTTACAGCCACACCTTTGTATGTTGGCAAAAGCAAGGTAAATTCATACATTTCTTTTTCAAACTGAGGAGAACAATCATTTACATCCAGAATCTGGATAAAAACTTCAGCAGTTCTTTCAGCACTAAGCTGAGGCCTACCCTTATCTGAAACCTGGACACTGAAATGGAACGATGGTATTTTCTCATGATCCAAGGCCTTAATTATGTGTAAGGAACCTGCAAAATAAATAACATTTTCTAAATATATTATACCAACAAAGAAACCTAATATGCATATTGAAATACAGAAAATGCAGTACGTAGAGTTTGCTGTTGCAAAAAATATTTATGGTATTAGGAATTTGTAATTTTTTTTTCTGGTTGAAAGTATATAATACTTATAAATAGAAAATATTTTCACAAAAAATAAAACCTAAAAAATCCAATTTCAGAAAGTCTCATATGGTTAGCATTTGCCAATTTAAAAATTTCTAATAACATTTATATAATCTGTCAATATAAATAAACACAACAAAAAATTTATGGCAAAAATAAGGAGAAACAATTTACCAATGAACTTACATTAGCTTTAGCAATTCTGAATTTTTATGAAAAAAGAAAAAGTAACGTAATTTTTTTATTCAAGAAATGTAAAATGATAATGGTAACTTTCCAGCATTGATTTACTTGAAGTACATCTACCATACAGTAGTCCAATACAGACAATCTAATGTACATACATTTCAGCATAATTCACACAGATTAGGCTTACATTATATAAAGTAATTCATAATTTTAATTCTCAGAAAATAAAAAAGGTAGTTGTGTCATTAAAACAAAAAATTACATTTGTTAAGAAAACCTAGCTCCTTAACAAATTCCAAAACCAAATTATATTTAAACTTCATGGTTAGGAAAAAAATCCATTTTGAAATGAGTTGGATAACCTACATTAATGCTTCTTTATAAACTGCTATTATAGCAATATTTTGACTGTATTATTAAACAACTGATACATTTCTTTTTTATTCAGGTCACCTTCATTTTTTATTATTGCAAAAATAAATATAAATACTAACCTGAATAAATTATAAGTATGACCAAAATGAGAGCAAACAGAATTTAAGATTTCCAGTTAATTTTTTTTTATTATTATCTTTCCATATAAAAAAAATTACAACATATTTAAAAAGTGAGTAACAATGCATGTTTCATTACATCAACATTTCAACTACATGATACATGAGTAAACAGAAAACAAAATTATCATTTTAAAAGTTTCATATTGTTAGTAATAAGCTTTTCTCAATAAGAGATAGTTAACAAATGTTACAAAACTGTAGCTGTACTATAAAGAGTACAATCATTTTAGCTTATCAACTTCATAACATGAACTGAGCAAAAAGAAGTTTTCTTAACTGTGCTTTTATCACCTCATTAAATGTTTTTCCTGTCAATAAGGGAGTGAAATTTTAAACCTGACCTTATGCACCAAAACCTGAACTTAAACTTTCTAGCTAAAAAAAATGATAATTCATTAACTGGTTTATACTGAAGAAAATATTTTCTTTATACATTCTTTTTTTACACCAAATGTCATGCTCTGATATTTCAATTATTATACTTTTCATTTTCAACTTGCATTAACAATACATATAATGAAGACGGTAGATCTTCCTCAAAGAACATGTGTATTAGTTCTTAGAAATACAGCTTAAAGAACTATTCCAATATTACTTTCACTTAATGTGAGCTATTAATGTGTGGAAGATTAGCCAGTGCTAAGACTTTAACTTCAAGTAAATTGGTGTACTTTCAAGGTATTTTGAACAAGTTTTATGTATCTTCTGATACACAAGTCTACTGCCCGTTAACTTACATCTTCATCTGTGAACAACTGTCTAATGTAAACATTTGTATTTTACTTATAATACTTTTGTGAAATGACATGTATTGTCATAGATATTTTACTTTTCAAACTCATTTTAAAATTTAACTTTTCCTGCTTTAAAAAATGAAAAGTAACACAAGTCTAATTAATGTACTAAAGTGTTTTTAAGCATACTTTTTGTAAAAAAACAACAACAACAACAACAGATGAAAGTTTGACTTTTAATCATGTTGCTTACCTGTGCTAGAATCTATCTGGAAATAGCTTTGTGCCAATTTCTCTACAATCTCATACACCAAGTATGAGTTTAAACCAGAGTCTTCATCCACAGCACTGACTACAAGGGGGACACTTTTATTGGTCAAAATTAAGGTTCCAATCTGTGCTGATTCGCTTATTTCTCCATAATAGGTTGACCTGAGGAATTTTGGAGCATTATCATTTCTGTCAAGTACATGTATTGTTACTACAGTACTAGCATTCATATTAATTAGATTTGTTGCATTAATAGTTAGATTGTACAGTTTTGTTTCTTCATAATCCAACTCTGTTACTGTACAAAGTTCACCTGAATGAGGATTAATAGTGAATTTTGCTTCTTTGTTTCCAGAAACTATTTCATAATACACAGTGGATTGACTGAAAGCTACCACTGTTGTGACAACAGCACCAGGTTTTTCATTTTCAAACATTTCTGTAACATACTCCGGTCTTTCAAACTTTGGAGCAGAATTATCAGGTACTGTCAGAATGATATGGACAGTAGCAGTGCTGACTTTGGGAACAGTCCCCCCATCAGTTGCTTTGATGGTGAGATAATATTCTCGCATAACTTTTCGACTGAGCTCCTTGGCTACTGAAATAATACCAATTTTGGAGTCCATGGAAAAACTATTTCCTTCATTCCCTATAAAAAAGTAAACAGACTTAACCCACTTAAATTGTCAGTTTAAGGTAGAAACCACAGAGGTCATTAAACAAAAATAATTTTTTTAAGTGCACTAAATATATTCTTTATAAACAAACTGGTTTTATGTTAAACAAATAAGACACTGAAAATGAAAAATAACAGAGTTGTGATTTGCAAATCATTCATAAATAGTTTGGAAAACCATACAACTGGATAAATTAGTTGGAATTATGACCAGTAATTTCAGTTGATACATGTAATGATAGCAATTACAAATTGTTTGAATGCTTAACTTGTTTTAAATTAAATGATAATGGAATGTGAGATACTATGGCACTAAACAAGATGTTAGCATTAATATTAGTTAGTTAACTATCAAATGGATTGAATTATTGCATATCTTACTTAATTTTCAGAATCACAGATATTTGTGTGACTGCACATATGCAAAAGAAGAATACATACTTAAAGCTGCTTGAAGCACAAATTATCAATAACGAAAAAATCAATCAAGTTAACAATTATTTATTTTTTGATATTTATTTAATAAAAATAATGGCACAGTAATTTTACAACACAAAATTGAGTTACATTTGTGAAACTTTGCAATAGTGGCAAGTTTACAAGGTGACTGATGGTTTTAGAAATGTAATCATATAAGTGGTAGAAAATTAAGTTACTTGTGTATAAGTCATATCTTCAGTAAAATTTATTGTTACTATATATAATATCTATCTGTCTTTCTATATATATATATATCTAAAACACGTATACACAAATAGTGTTTTGTGCATTACCTTTGACAATAGCAAAGTTGATTTGTGCATTTTTACCCTCGTCCCGATCTACAGCAAACACTTGCACTACAGAAGTACCAACAGCAGCTGTCTCATGCACCTGGCCTTCAAACTGTGTGGACAGGAACTCTGGTGCATAATCATTATGATCCAGAACATCAACTTGCACTCGGGCAAAGTTACGTTTAGCTGGAGTTCCTCGATCCTTGACCATAATGGTTAGAATATGCTGAGGACATACTTCATGGTCAAGGGCCTTAACAACAGACAGTATGCCTTTATTTGGATCCATATGAAAATATTCAAGGCTTGGTGGACTGGCACTAAAAATTAGAGATAATTCTTTACTTTACAATAACAGTTTCTTGTCTTTCTGTTTGTCCTTTTAAACAAAGCCTAAAAAAAAGGATCTGAAAGAGTCAAAGTTTCATTACTGCTTCAGCTGAAATGTAAAGTTTGACCAAAATGTTCACCAAGTATTCATTTTTAATTACCGTATTTTTCGGAATATAAGACGCACCCTTATTTTGAAGACAAAGTTTTGGGCAAAAAAAAACTACAGTCGCATTCGAAAGATTTTTATTGAACAAAAAT
>NW_013665633.1:123720-128676 GCF_000517525.1 Limulus polyphemus | reverse complement strand
TAGGACGCAAGCAGATTTTGACATCAAATTTTGGGGTAAAAAAGTGTATCTTATACACCGAAAAATACGTTACATTTTTTAAGTTAAATTACCATCTGACAGTTTTAAATGCCATTCTCCAACAAGTCACCATGACACATCTTTATCAGTTTCTTACTTACCTTATTATTTCAATAAAGAAATAATAAAGCACAAAATAAATTAAAATGCTACTTTTTGTCTTAATAAAATACAGAATATTTAATCTTTTAATTCATCAAAATAAGCTACAAAGTTCAAAAATGGTGTTCACAAAAAAGGGGGTGATTAGCTAGCAGTGGTCAATAGAATTTGGAAGTTTGAATTTTGCTTCTTCTAAATGCATGTTAATAGTTTGGTTAGTTTAAATACATTACTGTTTTCAGGTGGTACACTTACAATTCTTATTGTAACATTATTTATTTGTGCAATATATAAATGTGCATGCAAATATACTGTGACAAATTTACCTATTATAAATGGAGTAAAAAAGTTGTTCTTCTTTGTCATGGTCTTTTGCTGACACATGTAAAATTTCCATCCCTTGGGTAACACTTTCATTAACAGTTACTGTATACTTGAACTTGGTAAAAACTGGTCTATGGTCGTTTATATCTTTCACATCCACTTTCCTCTGTACAGATTTGTTCAAAATTTAATATATTTAAATTGATAAAGCCATATATTATAATCAAAAAAGATCCTTTATTATTAAAATTATATCTACTAAGAGCAAAAGCAGTAAAATTATAATAGATCAACTTACACTTTTAAGATGAAATTTAAACATATGAAATTAGCATAAAACAAGAAAAAAACAAAAGCAGAACCTATAATTGTCAGACAAAACAATGTTCTATAAGTTAAATAATTAGTTTGTATGGCTATTTCGAATGCAACGTAGCTTACATTCATCAAATTAAAATAATTAGTCTATCATGTTCTAAAAAAAAAGAATAATGCAAAGTAATAGCTGTAATTGTTAGGTTATTTGAAACATAGACTTTAAAAATGAATATATGATTGTTATTCTCTGTTTATTTAAAACTTAATGTACAAATATTTTGCATTGAGCCTTATATATTAGGTTAAGAGTTTCTTCTCCATAACAAAAAATATTTATTTACATCTAAAATTAAGGTTTTTGTTGTTGATTTTATTTGTTTTTTGGTGTGTGTTTTTTCCATTGGATGAATGTTGTTTCTCCTCTAGTGATTTTGAGCAAACTTATTCAAATAAATTTATATTTCAAAGCTGAAGCTCTTCTGAACAATGGGTACATAAATTTTCTTAAAAATAACTTTTATTTGAATTCAATTAAATAACAATGTTTTATCTTTGTCTACAATAACATGTTACCTCTTAAAAGACTTTTGCACAAGTACAAAATAGTTTGACCTATAATGTATCATTATTTTTTTTACATAAAAATATAGACCCAATATTACATTAATTGGTCTTTTATTCTATAGCACAAAATTCTAAACAAATAAGTAAACATGTCTGTTAAAAAATGTATAGAATATCATGAACTGAAGATTACTATATATATATATATATATGGAATGAATTTTTTAGTTAAACACCTATTAAACTGAAAATATTATGCATTTATTTTCATTAAAATTAATTAGACTAATCTTTTCAGAACTAAATGTTCCTTTGAATCATTTTAACTTGATTACTTTATTGCTTTCTGAGCCACAAAATAATGTATTCATAAATACTGTTACAACTAACAACTGTTAAAAATGTAAAAAAATTTTGTAATAATCATTATCAAAATTTTATAACTGGTTAATAACAGGTATAACAATCTTACAGTCACAGTTTATAAGTTTCATACACATATAAATCAAACAGCACAGATGTGAAACTGGTTTCTAAGTATAAAATTATCACTACAATACATACTCATCAAAAACTAAAACTGGATGTCAAAATCTCTAAATATATCCTAATAGATCTACATTACATACTATTATGAAAAATATATATGAAGCATTACAAGTTTCAGTAACTAAGCCTTCTTATATTAGGTTAATGGTTCCTTCTGCATAACAAATTAAGTGTTTACTTTGTATTAAAAATACATTATTAAGTGTACAAACCACTGTGTATACAGTATAGATTCCATCTGTAACACTGATGTTTAAGTCATACTGACTGCACACTTCACCATCTACTGGCTCTGCTAGAAGAACTGCACCACCATCATTTTTCATCATAAATTTTTCATCTTTATTACCACCTATTAAAAACACAACATAAGTCTGACAATGCTGATAATGAAACCATAATGGGATCACATCAAAACTCATTATGAACGTTTTTGCTTCTCAAATTCATTTAACTACTTTATAACATGATAAAGTGAGTACTTTCAGGAAATTTCACTAAAAAAGAATTAGAATCTTACCAACAATTGAAAACCATAGTCTGTCTCCATCTTTATCCTCTGCTTCAATTAACATAACCATCTGTTGCACTGGATCACTTGCAGTAACTACATTGTATGATTCTGATTTCTTAATAACAGGAGAGTACCGAGACTTCTTAGGCCCTTCAAAAGCTTCAATAAGAACACGTACTGTTACAGTGTGTTTTGGTTCACCGTGATCACTAGCCTGTACCTTAAAAAAGGTGACATCACATTAATTAGAAAATCAGATATTAAATCAACATTTTTAATACAATTAATAATCATATACAATTCACTAAGTTATCACCATTAAAACTAGTATTGTCTCAATTATTTCCTAATCTTTATCACATTTCCATCACTCATTCACATTAAAATAAAATATATCAACACAAAGAGAGACCTGTTCATAACTCTTCAAATTAAACAATTACAGAAAAAGTTATTAAAAATTATATCTCACTCCAGATACACATAAATTTTCAAGTTATTACAATATTCCAGTTGTTTTATATAATAAATGTTGTTAAGTTCTATGCAGGTTGCTAATAGGTCTCTACAGTTTCAACCGGGATGTTACTTAAACGTTTCAAATCTAAATAACAAATCTAATACTTACAATAAGTTCATATTCTGCACTAGTCTTGAGGATTTTATCAGATGTAATAACTCCAGTTTTTGGATTAATATAAAAATAATCCTCAGTGCTTGATTTCAGTATACTGTACTCTAGAACACCATTAGGTCCCTCATCATGATCAATTGCAATGACCTATGGAAATAATTTTTCAATAAATTACAGATACCAGTATGTTAAAACTTCACACTCTGCTAGATAGAAACACAGAATACATAGCCATGAAATTATGGATGCTTGAATAACATGAGGATTTATTAAGCAAATACCTGTGATAAATAATAGCAAATAAATATAAAAGACCATCAAAACTCAGTAGCTATCTAAAAATTTAATAAAATTTATGTAAAAAACGATTGAAACATAATTACAGTATAATTAGTATATGATCAAAGTAGACTAGATGAATTACATTGAATTATAATTTCTAAATATATTTGTAAATAAAAAATAAAATGCCAAATTTATACATATAAAATGCTAATATCATCCAAAAATATTCAATTTCAGTACCAGTTTGACTACAAACACACATAATATTGTTAGGGACAGCTTACTATTTATTATGAGTACGCAGTTTTATTTAAGTACTATTCTTAAGTTATTTCATCACCAAATGCCGAAAAGTTCTTGCTAACAATCAATTACATATTGACTGGTATGTGTGTGAATGTTGTAAGTTAGGTACTTCCAACTTCTTCAGTTTGGTCTTTGAAAACACAGTGAATCTGAAAACCTAAGCTAACAAGTAACTATATTTAAATTTTAAAATGAATACCAATTATAAGCCACAAAAAATATAACTGCTGGAATAAATTTCACAAATTAACTAGATTTGATATTCTTATACTTCTTCTTATTTCTTTTCTGGTAAGTAAATTCGAAATTAACAAAATATAAATGACAATCCATAGACACAAATACTGCTTCTATAATGTTTTTCTTTTTTTAATATTACAACTAACTGGCCTTCTTTTTCTAACCTAGGTTTTTTAATGTCATTTTAAAGTACAGCCAGAATTTTGCACTTAAAAAGGTCTTTTTTAAAGTAATATCAGAATTTTTAACCTTACCCGACAAAGAAGCTTTCCAATCATCTTGCTGGATGCCAGAACAGGACATCGATATAGTGATTCTGTGAATCTTGGTTCATGGTCATTTATGTCTTCTACAGTCACTACCACGCGGGTTGTGGACGACAAGGAGGGCACACCTGAATCACTAACTTTGACCTTATGAGACAATATTTACAACAAAGTATTTTATGTAATGCTTAAAGTCAATCTGACTACTAGCTCAAGATTAATAACAGTACTATATCATTATTTTACAAAATAATCAATATCGCTATAATTTATATGTTTGATGGAATTTACACAGTAAATTATGCTGTGCTATATAAATATTTCTTGTACATAAAAAGAATATTCATTCATGGTATTGAACATTAAGCAATTAAACTTATTTCGTCAACCAAAAATTTCTTCTTCATGAACTTGGTGTGTTACTAATACAAATTTAATATTTATAACTAGCATATTTTCATTAAAGTTATCATTTTCCTACACTGAAAATATGTAGCTATTGTCGTTCAGTGCTTCCCTCTATTTGCCAAATCTTTTCCGCATGCCACAAGAATTTTACTCCTTCGTACTCCTCGGTTCACATGGTTTAAATAATTCACGCATGCAAATCATTATGCGACAAACATCCACCAATAAATGTGCCTCTACCTAACTGTCACTTCGAGTTTAGGCAGAAAACTAAGCACCAGTGGAGAGAAAGGGTAGGAGGTGTAAGCGGAAGTAAGTACCTGTCGAAAATATATTTTCAGTGTATGAATATTATAACTTCTGACAAGGTACCTTACTTCTGCTCA
>NW_013665633.1:104328-122720 GCF_000517525.1 Limulus polyphemus | reverse complement strand
GGAGAAAGTAGAATCATCCTTTGAAAGTGTCTGAAAGACACCCCTATGAGGGAACCCCATAATAAGAAGATGATACGCAGGAGACCAGGTATACTCTTTGCCCAGATGTGGAAAAGGTGAGACTGATCCGGGTGGACAAATCTGAGGAGCACATCCCAATGTGGCAAAAGAAGGTATGTGCTCCAAGGTGTAGAGTGGCTAGGACCGTACACGGCAAGTTAACTGCATCCAAAACTCGACCACCGGGAACCAGCATCCATGCGGGATAGGAAAGAGGATCATATCATCTTCAACTCAAGTTTACATATGACACATGTGAGCAGAAAAAATACATAGATATCCCACTCAAATCAAACAGACCTGTACCACCTCAAATGCAGTAACATCCTCGACATAAAGATATTGAGGGGTAGCGCAAGAAGAAGTGGAGCAACTACCAAGTGCACCAACTGTGACCCACAGCACTGGAGTAATGCACTCGATTGCTCTGATGGGAAGACACCCATGGTGATTGAGGAGAAAAAGGAGGCAAAACAAATAAGTCAATTGAATTAAAAGCTAAACCCAATTGGAAAAGATAAAAGGAGAGATATCACAAACAGGGAATAGTTGCCAAGGGTTGAATAGACGGGAATGGTTATGAAAGAAGGAAGTTGTGTGGGTGATATAATAATGAAGAGCACAAACGGGACATAGAAGTCTATTCGGAACAGACCTAGGATAGAGTTTGGAAATGGAAGGAAGAGAAATCTGAGAGATGGAGGAACTATCCTCTCGAGCCGCCAAAGTCTTGGGAAGTAAAGATCAATCCAGGTAAAGAAGATAAGAATAAGGATACAGAGTACATGAAACATCAGTGGCAAACAACTCAGACCAACGATGTCAACAGGACAGAAGGAGGAGGAAATGTGCCTTAAGGGATAAATTAAACATAGAACAAGAAGACAAAGGTTCAAACAGAGGTAAAGTAAGGCAGTGGTTTGGTTTGTTTTTCTTGATTTCGTGCAAAGCTACATGAGGGCTATCTGCACTAGCTGTCTCGAATTTAGCTGTGAAAGACTAGAGGGAAAGCAGCCAGTCATCACCACCCATCGCCAACTCTTGAGCTACTCTTTTACAATGAATAGTGTGATTAACCATTACATTATAATGCCCCCATGGCTGAAAGGGCGAGCATGTTTTGTGGGATGGGGATTCGAACCCACGACCCTCGGATTGCGAGTCGAGCGCCCTAACCACCTGGCCATGCTGGGCCACGAAGGCAGTTAAGCACCACATTGAGAACCCAATCCGGAAGATCCACATGCCGTGGAGAGGAACTAATTCAGAAAGAACATAACAAGAGTGACAAGGTATGGGAGGTTAAAACTTTATGGTACAGGGAAAACGAAAAGTATAGGATAAACCTGCCCAATAACCTGTGATTGAGGAGACTGAAGACTTCTGATCAAATAACCAAATAAGGCAATCTATGGTTAGAGGAACAGTGGGACAAGCAAGGGAGAACCCATGACCCAAAGACCAAATGACAGAAAACGTTCCATTTATGTTGATAAACCTCCATGGAAGAAGGTCAAACTAAATGTGTCAACAAAGAAGCTACACATCGTGATAAACTGGGGTTCCTCTCCAAGGACCTGATAAAAACCAGACAAAGAAGACAAAGGGTAGGAATGGCAGGATGAACTACCTGGGCCTGAGGCAGCCATAGAATGGAAGGAGTGCTGGTAACAGGCAATGGTGGAGCAAATTGGGTCTGGAACAGCTGTGGAAACCACAACTGGACTGGCCAATAGGGGCAAACATGGAGTGGAATGGATGATAGAAATTGCCCTGGGGAGGAATCAGATAGGAGGATACATTGATCATGAAGAGTCCATTGAAGGGATCTGGGATCTCATATGAGCACAACCCATGGGAATAAGTGCCACCATAGAGGGTCACATCCCCAAAAGAGATAGAACCTCACGAGCAGTAAGGGCATTGATGACTGCCAGCTCCATCGGATGGAGTCAAAGAGGAGAAGGTTGGGCCAAACTGAGATGAATGTTGAACAAAACACTCAAATGGATAACATATTGGGTAAGAGTAAGGAAGGATTTCTCCAACTTCATCAACCAATCGACCTGAGCTGCCTCCAAAAGAAGCAGACGAGTGTGTTTGGTGGACTCCAGTTTGGAATGAGCCAACAGAAGCCATTCGTTCATGCAATGGTGGAAGCACAACCCTCAAGTGAATAAGTTCGACAAAAGCCCTGACCACCCAACAAAAGACATACAGTGCTGTTGCAAGCCCGAAAGGAAGAGCACAAAATTGATAAACCACACCTTGATGAACAAACCAAAGGTAGCATCTCGACTGCTGTGATATGGGAATATGGAGATAAGCATTCGATACGTCGACCTTGGTCATTCATAAATCTGGAGAAAACTCCCACCTGAGAGTGAGAAACGACTCCATGGTAAAATGAGGTAGAACCATTAAGTGATTGAGGCGTGACAGATCGATCACTGCCTCCAGTCTCCAGTTTTTTTTGGGACAACAAGCAGCCAGGAAGGGTAAACCACAGGTTCGATGGCATTTTGAGAGAGGTACTGACATGTAGTAGGATCCCGAGGGAACAGAAAGGAAATGGGTATCTGAGACAATGGAGAAAAAAAGCGGAAATTGATGACAAGTCCCTCAGATAAAACCTGAAGAACCCATGGATCCATGGCGAAATCACGCCACCAATGAACAAACTGGCATAAACAAGACCCCACTGGACTGAAACCTACAGGGTAGTCACCGAGACTGTTGGTGATGTGACACTCAGCACTGAATAAAACGACGAGAAGAAGAACCCCCATATGGGAGGAACAGGTAAGAGTTGGAGAGGATTATAATGGAGAACAGAATTAGGGGATGGTCCAGGCTCCATTCGAGACAAACAATCAACCAACGAGGAAAGATTCGATTGCTATCTCACAGATTCCACTCGGGATTCCAAAGTCGCTGAAAGATCTCCAAACACCAACCAATGGAGAAAAGGGGTGAGGTGTACGAACCAAAGATAAGGAGATGGCAAATGAATGTGAGACAAAATTGCGTCTCTCCCCCAAAAATCCCAACAACAGAGGAACCACGTGTGTAAAAAAAAGAGTTGAAGTCGAGAAATATGTCAACAACGATGTAATTAGAGCAAATTTATCACCCCAAAACCCTTAGGACTTCAATGGATTGCATCGGAAAGAAGGTGTATGGTGGACAAGTACCATAAAATAGACGTGAGGGTAAGACGAAAGCGAGAAAATTGGGTATGGTACAAAAGAACAGTACAATCAGGGTCTGCCTCTGAAACAGTTAAAATGGATTCCAGTTACTGAGAATCAAGGAACGCAAAACCGGCCTGATGGTAGGCTAAAGCAAACTGATCCTAAGCCTGCATTGGGCGAGGAATGCCAGCACCGTCACATAACTGAGATAAAAACGCTCAGCATGAACCGCAATATCAGGAGAAGGGGTAACCACAAAATACTGAGAAGAAGGATTATCACGTAATAAGGAAGGTAGAGGATTATAGGAAACCGGGGAGAGGAATAAAACAGAAAATACCTGGGATATCATGTCCAAAAAGCCGTATTAGGCCTAACAGAACCCATAGTAAGAACTTTGGGAGACACAGCAAATTCAGGCGGAGGAAAAAGGCTGTCAAATTCTTCATCGCACCAAACAGGGTCGGCTTGTTCAGGAGAAAGTTGGGCAACATCAGGAGAAAAAGGTTGACTCAAATAACGAACAATATCTAGACTGATAATTGCCGATAATTCCAAAGTTGAGTTCCCCCCACATACACACCTTAAGCCTGAGTATATGTGCTGGTAGAAGGTACAACCTCCAACGTGGAAACATGCACTTCAGAATTCACAATGCAAATGTAAACAAACACAACTGTGTTGGTAAAGAATGAAAAGCACGGAAAAATGATGAGTTCCATAACTGTGTTGAAATGAAATAATACCACCAGTAAATGAGCTTATTTGAAAAAAAAAAGGAAACTGAAAAAATAAACGCTACAAAAATTCAAAGTTCGAAATAAAATAAATAAAATCTCAGAACACAGCACTGCCAAATAGAATAACATAGAGTCACATGAGTCACGTGTGTGTGTGTGTGGGAGGGGGACACATATATTGATGAAGGTTTGTCGCATGATGATTTGCATGCGTGAATTAGTTAAATCATGTGGAGTCAGAGGTATGAAGGAGTGAAAGGTTTTTGGCATGCGAAAAAGCTTTGGAAAATAGAGGGCAGCATTGAATGAGAATAGTTATGTATGTGAGCGGAAGTAAGATACCTTGTCGGAATTAGTAGTTTGCCATGACACTAAAACAGATGAAACCAAAAACCTATTAACAAGTTAACAAACATGTAAGAAACTTTATTCCAAAGATCGTTTTAAAGTAACTACATTATATTCATTTAACAAAATTTAGAATTCTATTAGTCAAAATGGTTTCAGTAGGGGAAATTTTGTTTTACAAATCTTTTGACATTCTTTGAAAAAGGATACTTTTTATGTAGATGAGAGTAAGGGTGTAGAGTTGGTGTGTTTGGATTTCCAGAAAGCATCTGAAAAGGTGCCGCACAAAAAAAAGGCTTGTAAAAAAAAAAACTCTCTATACGTGTGGGGGATAAGGTAGCTAATTGGTTAGAAGAGTAGTTGGATGGAATAAAGGAGAGGGTTGTTATAAATGGAGTCCAGTTAAAGTGGATTAATTCACAAGCGATTTACTTCAAGGCTCAGTCTTAGAACCTTTTCTCTGTTTGATTTACATCAACGACATAGATGAAGGAATGGTCGATAAATTACTTAAATTTGCTAATGATATTAAAGTCTTGGATTTTGCTAGCTGTGAAGAGGATTCTGCTGCTTTACAAAAGAATTTAAATCATTTAGTGAGTTGGGCAAATAAATGGCAAATGGATTTTAATTATAAGAAATGCAAGATAATGCATGTTGATTATTTTAATTTGAATTATAATTATAATTTGGATAGGAATAACCTTAACAGTGTAATGTAAGAAAGAGGTCTTGGTGTAATGGTTTCATGATCAATTTCTTAGGCCATCCAAGCAGTGTGCTGTTGCTATTGGTCGGGCAAATAGGATTTTAGGTCGTATCCACAAAAACATTGAATACAAGTCTAAAGAGGTTATAATTTCATTGCATAGATCACTGGTTAGGCCACATTTGGAGTACTATGTTCAGTCCTGGGCTCCTTATCTTAGGAAGGACACTGAATTGTTGGAAAGGGTTCAGAAAAGGGCTACTAGAATGGTGCTTGGGATGGGGGTTGTTATATGAGGAGATGTTAAGATCTCTGAAATTGTTTTCTCTTGAAAAAAGAAGAGCTAAAGGGGACCTGACTGAGATATTTCAGATTTTAAACGGAATTGATAGTGTTCATGCATCCTATTTTTTCATACTTAATGGCGAGAATAGTAGAATTAGGAGACAGAATTATAAATTTTGGCAAGGTAGGGGACATCTTCAGCTAAGATAGTTTTATTTTTCTAACAGGGTGGTTGGACTCTGGAATGAATTGCCTTCAGATGTTGTGGAAGCAGTAAATTTAAGTGAGCTTAAGAGAAAGCTTGATAACTATATGAATGATAAGGGCTGACTTTAAAAAAAATTTATTTACTTATTTAATAGTTTTAGTTTAGTTTAGTGGATGGAACAGCCGAGATGGACCAATATATCCCTTGTTGTCCCTAAACATTATGTTATGTTAAAAGTTCCTGGTAGAATAAATACCATTAATGTTATGAATATGTAGGTAATATAATAACAATAACAAGATTATTTAATAAAAGACTCTAACAGATACAAGTTTTACTCTAAATATTTTTACAAATTGAGAAATGACAGTTCTGAGTGTACTTAATAATCAGCACCTTCTCTTAAAATAACAATATGAGAGTTCCCTCTATTTTTTATCACAAATTGAAGACCTATGCATTAAACTACAGGAATATCTACATTAACTCGTACTAATACCTGTTTAATGTAGACAGTATAAATTTACATTAACTGTCAATCAGGGCATTCACAGATTATAGCTTTAATCCCAACCAGTGGTGTTAGCAAGAACCTGTTAGACCTTGGGACAGTATTTTCCTGTGGGAAGGATCTCCTCACTACACACTAATCCTTCACTAACAATCCCATAGTTCTAATTAATTTCGATTCCCTCCCTCCCTTGGTGGGTCAACAGTAAGTTTACGGGCTTACAACGCTCATATTTGGGGTTCTTCCCTGGTAGGGGCATACAACAAACAAGTTATAGTTGAAATGCTATTATGCACTCCTATTGTAGAAAATGCACACTGGACCAGTAAAGAACAATGTGATTTAAATCACAACAGTCTTAACGGTATATCACATATATATTAACTAAATGTCATGCATCGCCAACTATGTTGTTCTATACACTAAGACTAACATAGCTAAAGCATGTTGTAACTCGCTAATGTTTGTAATAACGTGATATATTATCTTCTTATAAACACATTAGTTACATGAATTCACCTCTATATTTTTTAATGTTTTATAACTTATTAATTAACCTGAAGACGACTCCAAGACGAGTTAAAAGTTTGCTCAATAAACACAGAACCAAGAGATTAAAAACACGACTAAGTTATTATTTTTATCATTGCCAAATATTACTTTACAGATTTCTTTATTATTATTATTATTTTCTTTTCCTGTAAAACTTGCGTAACTTTCAGCGAGTTCATTAAGTTGCGTGCGACTAGTTTGAAACACCTGCCTTTAATGAAGAAACATGCGCATAAAGTAGGCAAAGAATAGTAATTTCGAATAGAGTTAAATAGGCCTATAGAAAAGATTATTATTTTCTGAAGAATTATTATTAACTAGCCACAACACATGAAGTGCAGTCTTCAGGGAAAGGCAAAATTGGAGGATTTTATAAACACAAGCGATTTTTTTCCCCTGCCAAATTATATATATATATATATATATAAGGTAATAAACAGCTGTTAAAAGTCTTTAACATTTCAACTCATCACTAAAAAATCAAATCAAAAGGCCGAGAGCAGGACTAGAGAAAGTTGATCGAATGCCCGGTGTCGAATAAGTATCAAGTATTTACCCATGCATAACAGCTGCAAAACATGTATATCAAAAAATAAGTTCTATTTACATTGCAACAGCAATTAGTTCTTCTTGTTTGTTTTGTAGTTCAATAAAATTGGTAAATGAAACGTGTACACGTGTTATATAAGTTCGGTATTTGTAATCAGGTTGGTTCACGAACGTTCCTTGGTCGGCCTATCAATTTAGTACACACATAGCCCTGAAGGATGTTGACAAAAGTAAATTTAACAATATCAAAGATCAACCATCTAACGTGATTTTATTTGTTTTACGTGGTTGCCTCGAACAAATAGGTTATGAAGTTAAAGTAAGAAGTGTTTAAAGGGATAGGCCTCATTAAAAGTTACACTAAAGAACACAAGAAATTATTTTACTTAACAGCTTTGAGCAAAACAGACAATATACTTTGTTATCGTATAAGTAATTGACATAAAAAGTGACTTGATATCCAATTATCATCTTTCTCTACAATTGTAACATGAGTTTGTATTAATGCTTATTTCTTTTGTACTTTCTTCGAAAACTAAGTCGTTAACAGTGTAAGTAAAGTCATTAATATAGCTTATTTTTGAGTTGGAATCTAAAATTCACAGGGTGGATACTGACATGGTCATAAAAAACAATTTCAAAAACAAAAGAAGCTTTATTTTTATTTTCCCCGTTGACTTTGTGGTACATATTTCATATGCTAATAACCAGAGGCGGTGCTAGCCTCTTCCCAGTTGGAGGAAGGGGGGGGAAAGAGATCGGTTAGAGAACAAATTGAGAAACCTGCACTCTACATCTGCTGGGCACATACTGCCTTGTTTAGGAAATGAACAAGCTTTAACACTGAGCATTGATAGTTGGGCGCGGATGCTGTAGGGGAGGGCTAGGGTACATTTTGGGATAACTTCAGCTCCTACTCGCCCTAATTACTATCAGCCATGCCCCTAATCCAAGACTATTACGAATGAATATTATCATTTTATCATAATTAAGCATGGAAACAGTTTGCTTCTGAATAATTGGGAATGAGTTCTTATTATTAGCAAAATTAGTTACAATATCCTGAAATGCATAAAGAAGACATTTCATTTTCTCAGTACGTGTGTAATTGTATTCTACTTAGGTGCACAATTGTATTTTAATATGTAATTACAGTGTCATTATATTCATATAATATTCACCACAGTTTGCTGGTTAGCTTATTTTAGTCATGGTTAGTTTCAACAAAAAATATAGTATAGGATTTTTTTCCACAAGTTTCCACATCAGTCACTTGTTCGAACTACTGAAATATCTTAATTATTTATAAAATGATGTTCTGAAAGCAAAAATAATTTAACACTTTCGTTCGGTAAAAATATATTTCGTTCAATGCTGAGCTGGTTTTCATTTCAAATATTTTATCTTTAACCGAATCAAAGTGTTTTCTAATTTTATATTCTAACATGTTAAAACTCGCGATTCATTACTTTCCAATATCTATTTCCAACGTTTCATGCATAGTTATCCATAGTTGCTGAACGATTTCAGATTCGTATCCTTACAACCTTAAGCGCTACACTGAACTGTACGTCTAATATGGAATAAATCACGTGCCCATATAAGTTCAAAGCTATCATGATTATGCAAAACAATGCCTACCTCAAGCACATGCTCTGATTGGCTTTCCCGGTCCAAGCGACGGGTGGTCGTGTTAATAATACCTGTCAATGTTAAAAAATGAAGGCAGGTATAGTAACACTCATTTTGTCGTTCAAAATCTTAATATGTAACAATAAATGACATCTAGAGCTTGTGATATCAGTCTTAAAATGGTTATCCAAATCAAGTGGAAATATATTAACGTACACAATAATTAAATGAATGTTGGTACTCACCGGGACATATATTTTAAGGTGGTACTAGTACCGGAACATATTAACGTACACAATAATTAAATGAATGCTGGTACTCACCGGGACATATATTTTAAGGTGGTACTAGTACCGGAACATATTAACGTACACAATAATTAAATGAATGCTGGTACTCACCGGGACATATATTTTAAGGCGGTACTAGTACCGGAACACTTCACCCAGCTCAGTACCTCTATTTTTTTTAGCATTTCACGACTAATTAAATGTATCTCTTTCTTCACTTTTATTTAGATAACCTTGAATTTATATTAAGAGTAAGAAAAAACGACGTTTTTTGGCACAATGAATGATTTTCTTTATTAGTTGTTTACGCAGACTAGTTTCAGTAACACGGTCATCCACCATCATCAGGACTCGTTACTAGTCGGCTGAAACAACTAAGAAAATAATTTATCTTTCATTGTGTCAAAAAAATGTCGTTTTGTTTTCTTACTGTTAATATACAGTAGCACAATGTGCCTGAAAATGAATTATAACATTGACTTTCTTCAAAATGAGTTCCATCCAAAACTTTCCAACCATCAAAATACTTTTAAAGTTGATTTTAGAACTTTTATCCTCTTCTTGTTAAAATAAGATATTGGTGAAATGAAACAGACAGAGAAGAAATTTAACGAATTAACGACCCATTTTACTATTATTTCAATTTGTAAGTCTTTATGAATCACAAGTTTACTAAAACAATTGAAAATATTCAAAGAACTGTACTTAAAATACTTCTTCCATGCTTTACAAACGAATAACATTTTGTTACAAGTAACGTACACTTTAGAGAAGACTATTTATTTGAGTTATATTTGTTCATAAAATCGTTTCTCTCTAGCCTTTTATACGTAATTCTAAGAAAACCAACTGAATACTTTTAAATCTAAAATATTGAATATTTTAGCTTTAATTTAGCGTTACAACAAAATATATTGTTAATGGTAGCAATTCTTCCCAACACAACAAATTCTAATGACTTTACTAATTAAATTCAAGTCACATTCTACTGTAGCAAAAGTTAAATGCAAAAGAAAAAATGAAAACTGAAAGAGAAATTATATATTCATTCTTATACAAAATATCAGAAAAGTTATTTCTTATTCATTTCAAACACTACTTTATACGTTTACTTATCGCTAATAACCTAATCTCTTACAAACAATGTATTCATAAGAGCTCATCAAACTGAAATGTCCGCCATAAAATATCAATTATCACTGAAGCCTACCGCTTACGGACGTAATGAAATTTATAATATGCACTAAAATAAAGCATAAATCTACCAAAAATTACACTGATTAGGTTTGGGATTTACGGCTGGTCTGCGAAATTTTCCAAAACAAAAATTGCTTTATTGGTCAATAATACGAACGTATTTGAAAATGAAGTATAATGATAGTTGTTTACGTCAACAGCATTTACAATTAAACAGCTGATAGAAACCGCTGCAACAATGAAAATCAGTACGAAAAACAAACTGATCTAGCATTACAAACAAAATATGTACTTGTTAGTGTAGTTAACGACCCTGAGGAATAGCGATAAACTCTAATAATAAATATATATTTTGCCAGTAAAACTTAACCAATTTGTTTTTCTTGTGTCTATTTGTTTGTTTTAAATTTTGCGCAAAGCTACGCTAGCCGTCCCTAATTTAGCAGTGTAAGACTAGAGGGAAGGCAGCTAGTCATCACCACCAACCGCCAATTCTTGGGCTACTCTTTTACCAACGAATAATGGGATTGACCATCACATTATAACACCCTCACGGCTGAAAGGGCGAGCACGCTTGGTGTGACGGGGATTCGAACCCGCGACCCGCAGATTGCAAGTCGAGCTCCCTAACCACCTGGCCATGCCGGGCCTTTTCTTGTGTCAATAGCATAAGAAAATTGCGTATCTGTTGATCATTGAATGTATTTTTCATTAGGCTTGGATTGTTAAGACAAACAACATTTTTAAACTGGATAAAATTCACAATATTTTAACACAAACTATAATTTATTATTAGGCATTCTTTGTCCTGACATAGATATAACACGATTTCTATCTTTGAAAATTTTTGATTATAACTCTGTAATTCAAATGAACACTTATTATACTATTTGTAGGATAAAATTCCCGAGGAAGCCGTAAATATATAAATGTAATTAAGTTGTTGTTGGTTGGTTGTAGTTAAGCACAAAGCTACACAAAGGGCTAACTGTGCTCTGGCCATCACGGGTATCGAAACTCGGTTTGTAGCCTTGTAAGTCTGCAGACATGCCGCTGTGCCATTGGGGGTGGGGCATTCAATTAAGAGTATTATCAACCAAATATATTATTAACATCAAATAACGGCATAGCCGTTGATTACAAAGTATATTTTGTGTTTCTCATCGATCCTTCGATTTTCTTAGAACAGTGGAAGAATTTCATTTAGTTCTGTACACTAGTGGATTCGGGAGGTCAGCCCCCTTTTTCATACTTTTGCGCCCCTTTTAAAAATAAATAATTTCAATAAAATATTTTATTTCCCACCTCTCCTAGCTACAGGCCAATAATTTATAATATTATATTTAAGTTTGATGTATCATCTGGCTACATCATATAAATGATGCATGCTGAAATTATATGGCGCCCATCCAGGCGACCGCACCCCCCCCCCCCTTCTTCAAAATCTTAGATCCGCTACTGGTTCTGTATTTATAGTGCTTCATATAGTTTTCGTTAATACATATACAAGTTGTGAGTGGATGTTTGAATTTTTCAAACTACGACAACGTACTTCAGTCTAAATATTTCAATAGTGTGAAATGTTGTCAGATCTCAAAGTTGTCAACTCAAATACTTATATGGAGTTGAAATTTCGATCAACGTGTGTTAAAAAAAAAAGAAGAAGAAAAGAAGTTAAACATGACGTCAGTAGCGATATCCCTTGGAACATACAGTATCTTATATAGTATTCCTACGTAAGTGTCTAATGATATCATGAATTCACTCTGAACAATTTCAGTAAGAATGTTAATGTTCATATATTGTCTGAATATTCCTTTAAATCATGAAGTTCAAACTCATTAGCTTTTCACTGGTCTCAGTACATTTTCCATTATCTCAAATTAATAAAACTTCACTCAATTACTTCTAATAAAGTTTAGTTACTCTTAGATTTTTGTAGATTAATTTCTCTTCAACAGATGGCGTTATAACAGATACAGAAACGAATCTAATTGCGTTTTAGATTTTATGACCGTAAAATCACAATTAAAGGCGTCGGTAGAGTGCGTTATTTTCACTCCAATGGTAAAATAATTGCCTTTCATGTTTAGAACAACAAAGTTTGGTTGGGTTGTTGTTAAGCATAAAGTTACAAGATGGAGTATTTGTGCTCTGTCCACCACGGGTATTGAAACTCGATTTTTAGAGTCATAACCATGTAGACTTACCACAGAGTGACAAAGCTACTGGATCAACAATAGTGTAATAGGTAGAACACTAGATGGAACCGTGCTATGGTTTTACTGTGAATTGATATAAAAGCTCCTTCAAAAGCTTAACTTGTACACACAAACAGAAATGTAAGTCATAATCTACAAGCAGTTTTATTTGATGTCCCAATTATTTATACTTTATTTATTTATTTCTCACACGTGTATGATTTTACTTAGCGAATCAATAATTACCTTCAACAATACTGCTTTACTTTAGTGTGATTAAAATTAATGCAGAACCGTAGTATAACGTGCGCGATTTCCAGTATCTTTCACTGCAGTTCATAAATGGTCCCGAAAGGATTTTCAATATCGTTCTCTACAATTTGTAAATGGTCCCAAACATACAGAATATATCCGTTCAACCGTGAAAGCTGTTGTTCAGCGGGAGATATGCTGTCCCGGAGGAGTTCCATGACTGAATAGGGATATGTGCATCGGTAGACTATGCCTTTACAATAATTATGATTACACAGATGTATACGAATAAGTGTATGTATCGGAGATATTATCAGGTACTCCTCATATCCGATGCATTATGCATACCAAAGATAAATAAAGTACAGGCGGGTCTTCAAAAATAATAAATTATTTTCTGCACCAGTTTCCAAGCGCAACTGTAGCAATTACTTCAATGTCAAGTGGTCACACATTTGTAATAAAACAAGCGAAATATTGACCACTCTTGCGAAATTTCTCAGTAGTCCCCAATATGTTGTTACTCTCTTCTGCGCCCCCCAGTGGCACAGCGATATATCTGCGAACTTACAACGCTGAAAGCCGGGTTTCGATACCCGTGGTGGGCAGAGTACAGATAGACCTTTGTGTAGCTTTGTGGTTAACTTCAAACAAACAAAAACTCTCTTCTCCTGTTATGACCACGTAGTAAACTTACTGATTCTTATGACTGTGTAATAAACTGTTTAGGTTTGTATGCGTAATGTTCTTAATTATGCAATTACGCTGATTATTTCTTAGTCACAATGTATAAAATAATGTTATTGTACAAATGTAGGTTTTACTTGATTACGTATCCTAGCTTAGTCAACTTGTTTTTGATGACAACATAGTTCAATTTTCGAAACTTAAACAAGGTGAACTTGTTGGACTTGAGGAAGTAGCACAAAGCCTATCATTTGGAGCATGCGCAAGAAACATAATCTACAGGCTGAAGGTAATCGAGCAAAAAAACAGGTCCGATACAAAAATGTTTGTTCCCTTTTCTTTCGTGTACGTGTCTTTCTCTAATCATGATCTTGAGCTTTCATTTATCATTATAATTTAATATTTTTTCCGTGCTGAAACACTTTCGTTGCGTCAAATTCTATCTAACTTCATATTTTTTTTCTCCTATATATAACCTGAGACACAATTATAGAATTTCCACTTCGCCGAATTTGTTGAAGGCTAAAGTAAAAAACGAAAGAAACCTGAAGAAATATGTTCGATGTCACTAAAATTACTGCTTTCGTTGATAAAGTTTATTTTTCATGAGAAACTTCTGAACAAAAGAAAGTTAAGCGGAACTAAAGTACATCACAATATACACTAATGAAGACCATATGTTAGCACAAACTAGCCAGATAAAATGAATTTTATGTTAATTTGTTACTACTTCATCTGATAAAACTAATCACGCCAAGGGACTGTTTTTTGTTTATTTATTTGTTCTTAAGCACAAAACTACATAATTGGCTATCTGTGCTTTACCCACCACGGGTATCGAAACCTGATTTTTAATGTTATAAGCCTTCAGACTTACCAATGAGCCACAAGAGGGTGCCAGGAAACTGGAAAAGTGGTTATTATTTAAGAAGCATAAAATATACTAGCTGTTTACTATGTACACGAACATAAATTACAAATACTCGAAAAATATTGCGACTTTCACGTATATCCACTTGGCAAATGAAAAGACCGAAATTATTGGTCTTTATACTAACTGAGTGAAATGTAGTTTCATAAACCATACTGGTTATTTTAAAGTGAAGCATACTTAATTCTAAAAAAGCCTGCGGGATCACCCGCTAAATATCGGGTTTCGATACTCGTGGTGGGCACAGCACAGATAGTCCATTGTGTTGCTTTGTACTTTACAATAAATAAACAAACAAAAATTGGAAAATTAGGAGTATTCTGGAAAATGTGTAATTCTGTAATTGGTAGTAAATCATTTGTTTATTTTAGAATATTCGCACAAAACTACACAATGGCTTATTTGCACATTGCCGCCTCTAATTTTGAGTTGAAGGACCAGAGGGGAGGCAGAGTCAACAGACTCCGCGCCATTTCGTGGCTACTCTTGTCTGTATGAATTGTGAAATTTACTTATCACTCTTATAACGCACGTATGGCCTTAATGTACAGGGGGCGTTTCTTTGCGGTAATTCAAATCAAATTAAGTGTGGATGCTTCAAAGGACTATCACTTGTCCAAAAGTATTGTCCACGTGCACTGTCTTTGATGGGTCCAATACAATGGAAGTCATAGTACGCTTAAATAACGATAATATACGGAATGGAGAAAAAAAAATGTCCATTAGAAATCTTCATTAACGTTGATTAAAGGATGAGCCCTATGGAACCTCATAATGTCACATTGAAGGAGTACATCTTTTATTTTGATACCGAAACACTTAGTAGGAACAGTACGAGTAAGCTTTATCAGTGTCATAGCGTACAAATCAACAATGATGGTGGTGTACACAGTCAAAGAGTACAAAATTGTGTTATTCAAAAACCTAATGTTATTTGTAACTTTCACTTTCTTCTCTTGTTACCTGCTATCTATGATGAAAGCTTTTTTTGTGTGTGTTTGTTTGTTTTGTATTTCGCGCAAAGCTACACGAGGGCTATCTGCGCTAGCCGTCCCTAATTTAGCGGTGTAAGACTAGAGGGAAGGCAGCTAGTCATCACCACCCACTGCCAACTCTTGGGCTACTCTTTTACCAACGAATAGTGGGATTGACCGTCACATTATAACGCCCCCACGGCTGAAAGGGCGAGCATGTTTGGTGGGACAGGGATTCGAACCCGCGACCCTCAGATTGCGAGTTGAACGCCCTAACCACCTGGCCATGCCGGGCTTGTTGGAAGCACATAAGATGATAATAGCGGAGAACGAATATTAGTTATTGGTCTGTTGTAATTTACTTTCTTCCAGCGTACGGGAAAGAAAGTTTTATTTCTTTCCTAAAATATACCTATCCACGCGTTTAACTATTTAAATTCAAGTTTTGATCTTTTGATTGTCAAATCCAAATATGTGAAATTAGATAATAAAAAAATAAGAAAGAAAGCAATTCTCATTACTCCTGATTCAAACTCTGAGTAAAAATATCAAGACGTAATTGTAAAATTTTATATTTCTTTGTTCCCCAAGGAACAGTGTATATTAAGATACATTTATTGTGAACTAATCAGCTTCGTATACGTTTTAGTGAGAATAAACTCTTCAAGAAATAATTTAGAAAACACATCACTTAACTTGTATATCTAACTGGATTTATTACTGAAGGTGTACGTGCCTTATGTGGACAGAGTTGCCCAAACTTTGCAGGAATGGATTGCGAGAAAGAGAAAGGAACGTGTCTTTAAGGTGGAGATGACTAACTTACAGAATGACGAAAGAAGATACTTTTTTGTTGTTGTTGTTCATCTACGGTGTTCCTTGTAATTTAATGCTGAGGTATAAAATTTTCTGTCTGTGCTGTGTGAATTAAACTCCGAATTTTAGTATTGTAAATTCGTAAACATATCGCTGACCCATCAGGGAACCTCATCTACGAAAACAAGAAAATCATTGAATAATTGAATCTCGACGAAACCAGAATAATTATGTCTCTATATCAATATTTCATTTAAACCACCACAGTCGATGTTAGGTGCACCTTCATTGAAATTAAACATGTTTTCTGTAATATCTTTCAGATTAGTTTCGGCCCGGCATGGCCAGGTGGATATGGCGCACGACTCGCAATCTGAGGGTGGTGGGTTCGAATCCCCGTCGCACCAAATATGCTCGCCCTTTCAGCCGTGGGGGCGTTATAATGTGACGGTCAATTCCACTATTCGTTGGTAAAAGAGTAGCCCAACAGTTGGCGGTGGGTGGTGATGACTAGCTGCCTTCCCTCTAGTCTTACACTGCTAAATTAGGGACGGCTAGCGCAAATAGCCCTCGCGTAGCTTTGCGCGAAATTCAAAAAACAACCAGATTAGTTTCCTTGAAGGTCGACGTTTACACGTATAGTAATATGCACATTTGTTGGAACACCTTATTTGTTCTGTAGTTTCGATTTGTTGTGTATATGAAAATATTGTAAACTATTGTAGTTTAAAATATTCGAAAAAGCATCAAAAATAGGAAAATTATTAATTTTCTCATTTTATCCACAAGTTTAATATGCTACACATTTAATTAATTCACAAATTTAAGATCAAAACAACACATTATCTCAACTTAGTGAAAATAGGTTTTTCTACAAGTTGTCTAATCTAAATACAGGCCAGGTCGCGGGTTCGAATCCCCATCACACCAAACATGCTCGCCCTTTCAGCCATGGGAGCGTTATAAGTGACGGTCAATCTCACTATTCGTTGGTAAAATAGTAACCCAAGAGTTGGCAATGGGTGGTAATGACTAGCTGCCTTCCCTCTAGTCTTACACTGCTAAATGAGGGACGGCTAGCGCAGATAGCTCTCGTGTGGCTTTGCGCGAAATTCAAAACAAACGATAATCTAATTACAAAGTGGTAAAACATTGACTCACATAATTGCCTTTAGTTTCTGTATCAATCGTCACCAACAAAAAGTTTATATCTTCCCATTCTGAGCTTTTCATGACAGTACATGTAGGTAAATAGAAGAAGATTTGATTTGCAAAAACATCGTCTAGTGCAGCTAATATAGTCTGGCGTTGCCTTTAAAATGCCAAAAACAGAGAGAATTAACAAACTATGACAGAGTCAGAGTCAAATATTTGGACGATGCTGGTTGGAGTTTAAGAAAAATTGCAAAAGATCTCGGATGTCCACCAAGTACTGTGGTGCTTAAATAGGACAGATACAAGGAAACCAGTCTTATAATATCAGATAAGGCAGAAGACGGAGAAAAAGACTCAGTGAAGGAGATGTTAGATATTTAAAAATCAATTCTCTGGAAAACTTAAAAAAAGAAACTTGCTGATGGTATTAACAAGTCACAGATAAAGTTTCAAAAAGTATAGTCTCAAGAACGTAGCCTTTGGGGAAAAGTAACAGAAAGAAAGCCCTTACTGTGCACAAATACTAGCTTCTGAGAAAGAACACGTATCCCGATCTTTGAAACAGTGGCATGAGTTACTTTGGACAGACGAGTCTAAATTTGAACTATTCGGTTCCAACCAGCATATATATATTCGCCGTGGTTAATGGGAGGCTGCAATGTGAGTGCCTTTTGTCAAAATTCAGAAATGCAGGAGGCTCTATGATGGTTCGGGGCGCATTATCTACGAATGGTGTTGCCCATTGTTACAAAACTGATGAAATAATATCAGCATAAATACCACAGTACATTAGTCTCCATCATGCTATGTGGGCATAATTTAATATTTCAAGAAGATAATAACCCCAAAAACGCTCCAAAATATGTTGATCTTATGTGGCAAACAAGAATGTTCAGGAGATCTCCAACGAATGGAATGGCCACCACAAAGTCCATATCTTAACCCCATAGAAAAAAAAGTCTGTATTTGCTTGACCATATGCTTGACAAATATACAAACGGTACAAAAGTATGCCCCTGGATAAAGCTTTAACAAATTAATCAAATTACATCTAAGACTTTGAAAAATACATAGACCCAATGTTACAAACATACCAAGCTA
>NW_013665633.1:89778-103863 GCF_000517525.1 Limulus polyphemus | reverse complement strand
ATATACATATATATATATATATATATATATATATATATATATATATAAAGACAAAATATGTGTTTGTTTGCAACCTAACTCCTTCGAGCCTATTGGGCTAATCTCAACCAAAATTTGTATGTAAACACTATGAACTACGGGGAATGTCCTAAAGGGGTCAAAATTGAACTTAACCCTATTTCTATTTTGTAAAGCCTGTTGGTTAATTACTCCCAGCTTATTGAGTCAATCTCAAACAAACTTCGTAGGTTGACGCTTTAGACAATGTTGAGTATTCTAAAGGGTTTCAAAGTCAAAGATCAAAGTTGCTGGATTGTTTCTCAAACAACCATGCTTTTCTTATGGTCAATGGGTGTACAAGGGTGGGATCACCTCAAAATCTTTATTTGTTGGTAGATGGAAAGCAAACTGCAAACGTTGTTTATATAGAAGCTTTGTTATAATTTTAAAATGTTGAGATAAAGTTTATGTTCAAGTTATTACTTTGAAATATATGATTGCTGTTAAACTTGCATTGCTTTAATCAAGTTTAAACATTCCCTGTCAGTTGACGGGTATTTCAGCTTATTATATATATATATATTGATTATGTAATTTATTTGCGATACTTACAAATTAATTACTTTATAATAAGTCAGTTATTGGTTTTTCTGTAAAGCTCATACAATTACAACTGTTGAGATGTTCTAACAAATTTGCTTTTGTTCTCTTCTTCACCATTTTTTCTCACCCTGCCATGGGTTTGTAAATATTCATACTTGATTTCCGAATTTATGTGACTCTCGCTTTGAACAACGCCGTTGTTGCTAACACTAGTAGAGGTCTAGAGAAATTTGAAATAGTTTTGCTATCATTAACTATACCATAACTAAACTTGTAGTCTGTTAATGCGGTTTTCAATGCATACTGGTGAAATTACCAAATATAGTTTTCTCAATGCTATAGGTAGTGAAATTGAGCATATTATTATACTCTGCTCTTAAAAATTGACTAAAAATCACGATACTAAAACATAAACGTCCAGCATAATCAGACATTGGGGTCTCGTTTTGAAAAGTAAAAAAAAGTTGGAAAGGACTCGCTAAAACATATATAGAACATGTTTTTAGTGTTGTTTCACTTAGATATTAATGTATTTTTGATTTGTGGTGGTGCTGCTGCTTATGTAAAAGCTTACAGTCATTGTGCTTATCTTTCAAATTCCAGGTAGAACTGTTCTAAATTTGGCAGCAAGCTAGATGAGAAAAACACCTAAACCTTCCATAAGCAAAGCATCTTCAAATATTGAACACGTATTTATTCATTAATTGAAAACTTTGATTGCAAGAGAAATGTGGTTAAATTTAGAATTAAGAGAGACCGAGCGCCTAGTAAAAATTGATTATTTCGTACCCAATGGGAGATTTCTCACTGCGTAAGCAACTTTGCAAATAGAAGTTAAGAGTAGGCGTGAGAGCCTCTTGCTCTTCTATAGTAAGCATATTATTCTTCTCCCCAGCCGTTGTATTTACTTTGTCACCTAACCTTAGCACTTGCTGGTGATATAAGGAATCAACCAAGCAGGTGAAATCTTTGCTTTTTACTGTCTAAGATACCCACTTGTATTCAGCCAGAACTGAAAGATTTCGTTTATATATGTATATATCTAAAGTTTTTAGTTAAAAATAATTGGCCTAATCCAAATAAATGATGTTTCTATTTCTTTATGAATGATTTAAAACAGGTCGATACAATAAAAACCAACAACACAAGAGCTGGACTTTCTTTCTTTCTTCTCTTTCGATGTATAAAAATGTTTTAAAGCGTAAAAAAACAACATAAAATTACAATGGTATTTTACAAATATTAACTACAGTTGTTTACGGTTGCTATGAAACGTATGTAAAATGTAAACTTCTCAAGAAAAACATTGTTGGGCCACGAACTTTATTTTATTTTTAAAAATGGAAACAGTTAACAGATCAAAAACTGAGCGACGGTGGAAAGAGTGAACCCGGACAAACGTTTGGATGTTCTAATATGTTTAGACAAGAAACTGGATCTCCTCCTCCTCCTTTCTATAAATTTTGTGCAAAGTTTTATTATATATATATTTATATATATAGATATACATGCTCGATATATCGATTTTTGTGTCATTTTATTTGAACATGATTGTTTTTGACGTTGTATTTCCTTATTGAACTTTCAGTGTATCGCATAACTATCACATAAGTGTCTCGAAAATTTCACAGATCCAATAAGAAGTTCAAAACTTTTACGATAAAATTGATGGACCTGACTTAAATTGTCTCTTTTAAGATATGTGCCTTAAAACTAATTAATTTAATAATAGTCTACCAAACACTGATTTTAGTGTTGTTGTTTTTTTAATGTCCTTATATTTATCCTAAATTAGAACGGTTGCTCACGAAAAACACGCAAAATTACTTCCCGAGTAAGTCTTTAACGTTTTAGGTGACGCCTTTTTTGTTTTTCTTTTCGTTGTTGAGTACATATGACTATGATATACAAAAGGGTGTGTCCATATGCGTATAGTCGGATTCATGGGTTTTGTAGATATCCACAGATAGAATCATCAAAAATTCACGGAATGGGTTGGGCTGTTATTCATACTATCAAAAGGTGTTACACTAATCCACGAGCTTTGAACACGTGCAATAACGTTATTGAAATATTTGATTACGATAGACTTTAGGCTTTTACTGCATCTGTTTAGAAAGTCCTTTACAGTAATCAATCTTTTTATATTTTCGTGTGGTTAAAGCTCACAGCACATAATAATTTTTTTTTAAAGCCGCTGTGATTTTAAACCGTAACTTCATTGGTTTTACAACAAAAATAAATAAAAGAGTACCATTGTGATACAAATACTCATAAAAGTTATTAAGAATCAAAGCAGAAGGTTGGTTCAGTTTTCGTGCAATACAACACGAGAGCCATCTGCGCTAACCGTCCGGAATTTAGCATTGAAAGATGAGAGGGAAGGTAGCTAGTCATCACCACCCACCGCCAAATCTTGGGCTACTCTTTTACCAACGAATAGTAGGATTGACTGTCAAATTATAACGCCCCCACGTCTGAAAGAGCGAGCAGATTGCGAGTCGAGCGCCCTAACCACATGGCGATGCCAGGCAAGCAGGAGAAGATACATTAAATATATTCTTAACCTTATCACTTGAAATTATTATTTTCGTTTAGCGGTTGTTCGCAGAAATCAAGCTTTTATACACCTACAAACAATCTTCATTTAAAGCTTGTAAACTAGCTGACATACCCGTTCAAAACATAGGGGATGACACAGTTGCCTGTCCGAACCAAACGCTAACCTTCTATGTCACTCCTCGGTGGGGCACTAATGGTACATACCAGGTTTAGTGACAGTCGGTCTAGCGATTTGTTAACTATAAGCGGAAACACACGTGGACTTTCATCAAGTAATGGTTCAGAAAACTTATGTTCACCAAGCAACTCTGCTCGTAATCGTTGGTTCGGAAAATAAAAAAGAGCTTTGCACACTTTGATATCGCTCATGAATTTAAAAAAATAATATCATATCGAAACATTTTTTCACTGAATCTGTTAAAGATTGTCGTTTATTCAGTTTCCCCATATACGTTTTCAGAATAAAACGGGAAGACGATAACTACGGACAACTTGGAATTCAGAATAACATAGTGTTAAGAGTTGTATTAGGAGACGACTTTCGGGGAATATTCCTCATTTTGTTTTGCGTTTTCATTTCACATTATTGTTATATCCCTGCAATCCTTTTACAGTATGCAGTACCATCAAATAACATTAGTATTAATACATACAGTACTGTGCAAAAGTGTGAAGACAAAGTCAAAAATTAGATTGCAGGCTACTTTCAAAGAACAATGGAAGGTAAAGCATATCAAAATTTTATAAATCTTCATATTTAGTACAACAGAAACACAGTAGAAGTGCTTGAGTTCAGCAAACAGTTAATATTTGGCGAGTCCTCCTTTTGCTTTAATAACTGCAGACAGTCTTTCAGGCATTGTTGCAACATATTCAATCAAAGCGTTCTTTGGGATTTTACTCCAAATGTCTCTAATACACTCTCACAAAATTTCTTTGGAAGTAACTTTTGATTTGTCCAGTTTTTGATCTATTAAGTCCCAGATCTGCTCAGTTGGGTTGAGATCGGGGCTCTGTGGGGGCCATTGCATCATTTGAATGACTCCAACAGCTTCTTTCTTAGCTAAGTAATTTCTGCATAGGTCTGATGAGTGTTTGGTGTCATTATCTTCTTGGTAGTAGAATCCTTTACCAATAATACGCAAACCACTGGGTATACCATGATGGACCAGTATCTGATGATACTTGCGCTAGTCCATTATTCCATTTATTTTGCAAATATCTCCTGTTGCCTCAACAGAAAAACTCCTTCAAACTATCACACTACCTCCCCCATCCTTCATGGTAGGTGATATGCATTGAGATAAGTATCTTTCACCTTTATTCCACCGGACGTACAACCTACGCTTTGAACCAAATATTTCAAACTTGGACTACATAACACCCTTTCCAATCATCAACAGTCCAATTTTTGTACTTTTTGAGCAAATTTCAATCTCTTGACAATACTTGGAGATCAAAGTAAAGGTTTTTTAACTGCTATACGACCAAATATTCCATTTTCATTGAGTCTTCTTGATAATGAAGATCTGGACACTTTTCTGTCATTTGGTACATGGTCGTTTATCCCATGCTTTAGATCAATGGCAGTCTTCTTTCTGTCCCGAAGGCTGCATAAACGAAGATACTTAACTTCAGTGCATTGAGTTTAAGTGTTCTGCCTCTTCCTTTCCTATTTTCAAATTTACCTGTCTCGGTCTCACGATCTAGGGTTTACTTGACAGTGTTTGGGGAGCATGTCAAGTCTGCAGCAATTTGTCGAAGAGTCCAACCACGAAAAGTTTTTATGCGAACTCTCTGCTCTACTGACAATTCTGTACGCTTTTGGGCCGTGGCATGACAACAAAACTTAATATATATAGTGTTAAACATTGTTTTTATCAAGGTTTATTTGTGAAGTGCAATTAAATTGATTTGTCATTTGTCTAGCTTATACCGGTACCATATACTAGCTCCTTACTATATAGTTAACACACTGCATGGAGTACCATGACAGTTACTTCAGGCCCTAAATTTGATCAGTATATTCATTCAAGCAGAACCCTTATGACATGCCCTTGGTACAAGTATATGGAAATTCTATAGAATGATAAGTATTCTCACCCTCGCTCAGTCATCTGTCAACAGGGATCACTGAAGCATTACCATAGTGCTGAAATTTACATTATGTAATGACATGGAAGAATTAGCCCCATAAAATGGAAAGACTGACATAATATTCTCTTATCCTAACACTTTTGCACAGTACTATAAAAACAAGATGCAAAACACCAAAATCACAAAACGCCACTTAAGGCTGTTTCAGGGGTAACTTAGACAGTCTGAAGATGGTAGGGTTTTCGCTTTAATGAACTTCAACCAGAAGTCCAAGAAAAGAAGCTGAAACATAGTCCCGCTTTAGAAACAGGTAAGAAAAACCAAAACTCTGCCATCTCGTGAGGCTTGAACACAGTGTGACAACACCTCTAAACACTTGAACACAGTGTGACAACACCTCTAAACACTTGAACACAGTGTGACAGCACCTCTAAACACTTGAACACAATGTGACAACAGCGCTAAAAACACAAAAAACACTTGAATACAATGTGACAACACCCCTAAATACTTGAACACAATGTGATGACAATGCTGACAACACCCTTAAACACTTGAACACAATGTAAAAACAACGCTAACAACACCCTAAACACTTGAATACAATGTGAAAACACCCCTAAATACTTGAACACAATGTGATGACAATGCTGACAACACCCTTAAACACTTGAACACAATGTAAAAACAACGCTAACAACACTCTAAACACTTGAACACAGCGTGACAACACCTCTAAACACTTGAACACAATGTGATGACAATGCTGACAACACCCTTAAACATTTGAACACAATGTGATAACAATGCTGACAACACCTCTAAACACGTGAATACAAGATCATTTATAACACCAATGTTGACAACACCCCTAAACACATGAACACAAGATACGTTATAACACCAATGTTGACAACACCCCTAAACACCTATACACAATATGACACTGCTAATACATCTTCAAGCTTGCAGGTGGTATAACACCAAACCGTAGGTAAAATTAGATGAAGGGCAAAGCAAAGTAATATTTGGAAGTGATTATGCATTCACCAGACCTCTGCTTATACGTGATATCGCATAACCCATTAGATACAAACCTGTGTATAGAACAGTTTCTATTTAAATCTTACACTAGTGTTTCACATGATAAATACTACATATTCCAAAAACTGCTGGTGGAACTGGATTTACCTGTTTTTTCGTTGATGGAAAAGAATCCTTGAGGATCACCACTGATGAGCTGGTAACGTACATCTTCTGCTGTTGGAGAATCCCGGTCAAATGAGTCCAACTTGACCACAAAAGTTCCGGGCTTGGCGTTTTCCACAACCGTGGGATAGTAGGCAGGCTCATTGGTTAGTGGGGTGTTATCATTTTCGTTTAATACTTCAATATAGACATCAACTCGGCCATAAAGGGGCACTGTTCCCCAGTCTTTGGCGTATACAGACAGCCAGTAGTTTGAAGTGCTTTCATAGTCTAGGGGGGCACGAGTTCGTATGATACCTAAAAAATATAGAAGACGAAATTAGTGCTGAAATGAAAAGGGGATACGAGTCCATCCAATTAATTCAAAGTAATGTAGAATGAAAGTAAAAAAACAAATTTAATTTAAACCTAGAAATACTTAGCAATAATAGCATAACACAAAGATGCAATTTAAATTAATTCGTGGTTAACTTACATGATCCAATGAAGGTACGTACATGAACACAACTACATTTTAACACTTAGACAAACAGCTTATTCCCGGTGACCACATCAGCGTAACTCACACATTACTTCTTAATGACCTAAACAGTATGGTCGTCTTTTAGTTTAGTTCTTTATTATAGTAAGGTAACCTGTAGCAATCAAAGTAATAGCATAACAATTTACAAAATTTTAAGGTACAACGATAAATATGACATCCATTTTATGAATGTAGTTAAGAAATTATAAAAAATACATAATATTAATCTAAAAAGCAAAATAATAATATTCGTAGATGTAACGTGGAGGAATATAAAGTTCAGAAAAAATATGCATATATAATCAGAATCTCATAAAATTACAATTAAATGACCTCCTAGTGGCTCAGCGGTAAGTCTGCAGACTTATAACCCTAAAAACCGCGGCACAGCTTTGCACTTAATAAATAAACCATTAAATGAACATAAATGTCTTCAGAAATACCCAATGTTTTATCTAATGTCATGAAATAAGTTATAGCCAAGTTGATGCACACTTTTTTTTTTTTTACATAAACAATAAACAAACAAGGATCATTTTTCTTTCATAATTTCTATTTGGCATCTCATCGTTAGTTATTTTTGGAAAGCAACGGATAATGATCCAAGTTTGCGTTTCGTTTTCATTTCAATTACCTTTACTTCATTTGGGAAGAGGTGAAGAAAACGACATGAAAGAGCATTAAATGTCAAGATAACATCATATGTGTGTGTACGTTGAGGGGGAGGAGGAGGCTAACAACTAAAAATTATAATGATACCAACAGAATTGGTCGAATTTAGCAGGTATATTGCCAGGAGAAGCCTAATCCATTAAGTTTCGGTGAGAAAAAATAAAACAAACTAATGTTAAAATCAAAGAAGATCAATGACTTTCGATTTTACTGTAAACTATCAGAATGATAAAAATAGTTTAACACCTTCAGTAAAAAAAAAAGTGATACGAAAACGCAGTGTTGGCGAATCCTGAAATATTATGCTAAGTTGCTATTGATTATCTGTTATTGAGCTTCAAAGATCACTATGTTGGGTACTCACTATATTTTTGTGCCTTAAGATTTCCATTTTTCAACATAAAAAACAACTTAATTCCAACTATATGTACCAAATCTTTTGGTCTAATACACTCTACAAAATGTCACTTAAGCCTTATTGCATTTCCCAAAACCACTACATCAGCAACAACAAAATATTTTCGGGTGTCAAACAGTTAAAAGTTAATTTCAACTATTGTTAATCATGAAGCGTGGGTCAGCAATTCTAATAAACGCTATTTTGTTTATCAGTAGTTTTGTTTTAACTTTGGACATCAACTGATACACTTCGACTTTGGTTTCTGAAGTCGTTCTTCACGCCAAAAATCTCGTTCTGTTTTGTTATATTTTTTTGTAAGTAAATTCAACAACATTCTGTTAGAAAAAACAGAGTTGTAAACTTTCCCATTACAGTACGAATACTTTAAAATCTGGCACATTTACGGTGATGTCTTTCGGTCAGTGCATAAAAAACCAAGGAATTAGAGTGAAGCAGAAACAGCAGGTTGTTATTCATTCACCCTTACTTCTATCTCACTTAAAAGTGTCCTTAAAGGTACTTGTTGTACAGTAATTACACAAAATAAAGATAACGTAAATATTTGCAAGAATAACAATTATGACATTTGTAAAACGTGTCAAAATAAAAGTTGATAAATTAAACTCAAAAGAAATCCGATAACCTGAATGTTTTCGGAAAATAGATCTTTCCTCTTTAAAGATGAAAGGTTCCTTGAACTGCAATAATTATAATATATTTATCGTACATTACAAATTGTTTGTACAGTTATGCTGTGGTTGTATTAAGGGTCTTGTTACTTCCCGGTCTTGTGAGATGTGTGTAAATATAACACATTACAAACAAGGTCATTACCCTCTACCCTTAACAGCATGGTAACTGTGGCAATGCAACCTTCTTATACAGTATTGGTACTTTCAGAGTTCGTACTCAAAAACTGAAATCATACTACAACTAGTTTCTGTTGTTGTTGTTGTTTTTACAGAACAATTATTAGTTTGATAATAAAACAAATAATCTGAAAAAAATTAACCATTCCTAACCACTACTTTTTCATAAGGTGTTGATTCACACTCTAAGCAAAACACTTGTTAACATTTCTTTTTATTTCAAAAGTATAGATAATCAGCTAAATATGTTAATTTTTTTCTTATTATAGTCCATGTCTAACAGGTTTGCAAAAAAAACTTACAACTCAACTAGCATCTTCGTGAGTGATTATGGAAATATATAATAAAGCTTTTCAAAATCGCAATAAAAATAATAATAAGACATAACAGAATTAATCGATCATCAGCAAAACAGCTATTTATTTAAGTTGAATGGTTGTATGCTCTATTATTCTTTCTCGTCATGTGAAATAAAAAACAGGAAGAATACTAAAATAACAACTGAATAGAACAACCGGGCTTAGAATATAACATAACAATTGACTAGAACAATCAGCCTTAGAATACTAACATAAGAATTGACTAGACCAATCAGCCTTAGATTACTAACATAACAGTTGATTAGAACAATCAGCCTTAGAATACTAACATAAGAATTGACTAGACAATCAGCCTTAGAATACTAACATAAGAATTGACTAGACCAATCAGGCTTAGAATACTAACATAAGAATTGACTAGAACAATCAGCCTTAGAATACAAACATAACAATTGACTAGAACAATCAGCCTTAGAATATTAACATAACAATTGACTAGAACAATCAGCCTTAGAATACTAACATAACAATTGACTAAAACAATCAGGCTTAGTTCTGACGAAAGAGGAAATACATCAAGCAAAGTCAGCGATAATTTATCTTACTTCCCACTGTATTTGAGCTCAGTCAAATGATCATTTCATAATTCAATACCCCACTTTCAGCTACAGTCTCAACAAGCTAGCTTCTTGGGTTCCGGCCACTTGGTACACACAAAACAGCCTTTCATAGCAGAATCCACAGACATGTTGCTGAAAGTCCAGTGAGCGCTCTTTTTCTCTCTCTCTTATAATTATAACGTCTAGCAAGTTAAACAGTAATGAAGCGAAACGTTCTTAATTTTACGTACTAACCCAAAATAAACTAATTCAAATAACGTTTTTTATTGCTATTCGTGGCGGTAGTTGAAATCTTTAATTTGTTTTAGTTCTGAAATAATTTTGTTTACACGTCTTTTAAACGTCAAATTGTATTGTAAATCACAAGCTACTCACTGTTAAAAGACAGAAGCTGACGAATTATATTTTTTAGATGTTTATAAATAAATAAAATTCTGTTTTACTGTTGTTGTTTTTCTACTACAAAATCGCATAGCTATGGCGAATGCCTCCTCAGAGATTTCCCCCTCTAAAACTAGGAAAGTCAAGACGGAAACAAGAACCTAACATCAAAGAGTTCAAAGCGCTTTTTAAAATATTTTTCAAAAACATATTCTCTCTTCCGTTAAACATAAGTATTCTAAAAATTAATTCAACAAAAACGAAAGGGTTAAGAAAAAAATTAAGTACTACAAACGTTTTTATTGTGACGTCGTAGCCCCTTGTGGAGAGTTTTTATGTATCCGTGCCTGCAAGTATAAGCGTTCACTTCCTACACGCCCCCCAGTGGCACAGCGGTATGTCTGCGGACTTACAACGCTAGAATCCGGGTTTCGATACCCGTAGTGGACAGAGCACAGATAGCCCATTGTGTAGCTTTGTGCTTCATTACAAACAAGCAAACACTTCCTACACACACACACACACACATAAAAAAGCAAAAACCAAAACATAACAACATTTGCCATATTATATAAAGTACATTCATACTGATATTCATGTTTTTATCGGCGATAAGTAGACTTTGGTTGATAAATTATAATCGTTGATTTTGTTTTACACTGCATGCAAAAACATACATTTATATTACTTTTCTATTATTGTTTGTAACAACACTATACAAATGAACGAGCATAATGTTTCTTTGTTTTTTATTAAAGAAATCGGGATATCTGACTTCAAGATTAGTATTTTTACAATGGCCTATGTTACTATGAAAAATCCTTAGCAGTTCACATTACATATGGAATAGATCGAGACACAACCATCACAACACTTAAGTTAGCGGAGATTAATTAAACATAATTTTATGATAGTTTGCTTGAATCAAGCATTACACACAACAATTTAATGTTATTCTTCCGTGAAACTACACGTGGAGCAGCCTCATGGTAAAAACTCTACTGAAAATTTTTTCGGGGAGGTACAGACAACAACAACAGAGTTACAATGATCAGAAGACCAACAAGGTGTGACGAATGGTATGTTCACTGTTATTATTTATACTTAGAATTCAGTGGATGATGAAAGACAGGGGAGGGTTTTAGTGATCCTGAATTCTTTTAAAACAAATGGGCGTAAAACACAGAGAAAATTATATACTATGAATCATTGAAGTATTTTTATAAAACGATAAGACATTAATTTATTAATACAAGAAAAATGTAGAATTTAAATCCTGCTTTATTGGTACGTGATTACTGTATGTATTGAAAATCACAACCACTAAAAATGGCAGTCTTTACAAAAGCATAACTTTTACATCATGATTAACCACGCCGATCAAAACCATACGTTTGATTTTCCACTCTGTACACCACTGGGAAACGAACCCTGGATTTTAATGTTTTATGCCGGTAAACGTACCGCAGACACATCGTGAGAGAATAAGTGACAAAAACTTATATATGAAAAAAAAAATTCATATTTTGTTCTATCTTATGATTCGACGTCCTAGTTAATTAGGTGATGTCCAGTTAAATTTCGTTTGAATAAATCTGACAAGGGACCTATATCCACAAGAAAATACTAAGATTTTGTAATGTAGCAAAAGTCAGCAACTTTATGCTTATATAACATTGTCGAATACTTCACTTATAAATTTCGAAAACTTTCAGACAACAGCAAGAGAATTTTTCAAGTTTATCCTCAATAAAAATAAATAAAAATGATATGGAGTAAACAAACAACAACATATATTAGAAGATTTCTGGGTACACGGTCTTCTCTTTAGGTTTGAATTAATACTGTTATGCGGGTATGTTGTTTTTCCAGAAGCAATTCACAAATAAAGTCTGTCTCAAAGTGTAAAACGCAGTGCCCGAATTTGGTGCTAAGAAACAAAATTATACTTGGTCGTTTATCTCAACTTGTGTTAATAATAAACATGTCCCAATGACGTAAAAGCTCAACTTCTGATAATGAAAGTACTTTCTTAAAAGCCCTGGATCTGCTGTATTCCGAGAATAGAATACTACGTCGTTTTCTACGTCACATATCTTCTAAAAGTACTTGCAACCCAGTTAGATTGATAGTTATTGTTTTATCCGAATTCTCTCTTCACTCCAGAACAAGTACAAAACCCTGATATTAAAAGATTTTACTGCATACATAAGTGTAGTTTTGACTCAAATTTTATTGCTACAGAAGGTAATAAAGAGCCGAGTTAAGTTTCGATTTTCACTTTGATAAATGAATTCATGCAGAACTCTAACAGAGTCTCAATTGAAAGAGTTTCGCTAAAGCGTAAGTTTTTCCTCGGATCTGATGTATGTTACATTCTTAAAGCGAAACTTTTAAGTAGAACTTTTTTGCGTGATTAAAATAAAAATGAACAGAATTTTAGAGCAGATCGATTCCCATACTTTTATCTCGAAAACAGACCACACTGAGATTCTTCTTGTGTAACTTCCATTGAGAATATTTCAATTAAACCTCAAGTGCAATAAGACTCCCAGTGATTCGTGCGAATATCAAATATGTGTAAATGTTCTTCGCTACGAATCTCATAACGACCAATATTTTATTGAAATCCAAATAAAAGAATCGATGTAAATATTTTTGCTTGTAAATTAAGAACGGCAACAGCTAGGTGCCTAACCTGAATATTAATTATAAAAAAATCTTTAGTGGAATAAGTCATCCCTAAACCCCACCTGGCGCACAACTGGGTAAATTGTCATCTCAAAACCATTTTCACGACTTCTTTCATTATTTCTGCCACCATACAGCTTAATCCTCCGTAATAGTTGTGTTCCCAAATTCTGTGGATTATTCAGAAAGCATAAAATAGGGTTGTTCCTCAGAACAATATTATTACAAATTTCGATTCAACGACCAAGAAATTGTGCTAAGTAACTGTGTAGTTTAACTGCTTCCCCATCCCTCCAATCAACTGACGGTCATTAAGTTAAAGAATGTAACCTCATTACTTTATAGTTAGTGACTCCATGGCCATCTTAAGAGAATACTCTGGAACAATAATGTCATTTTTTTTCGAAAGGAATATTAAAAGCATGTGACTCAAAAATAATGGTAACACTTTACAGCAACAACAGTCTGAGAAAGGCTTTTATATTTAGACTAACAAAGTATCGATGGGACAGAAAATGTCAATAACATTCTCCACAGTCTTCACGCACCATCTAGAAACAAAGGCCAGCTTATGGAATGGATAAAACAACAATGGGAAGTCACCCGAAGTTTTGTACAGCCTCTTATACAATACACGTAGAATCTGAAATGAGATTTTTCACGGTCTCTTGGATTTCAGGTTTACGTGAAAAAAAAATTTAAGTCTGTTATGAAACTCATTCTAAATCAACGCTGTTTGTATTGAAATGAGGAAAGCAGAGACAAAAAAAAAGTTACTCACTAACAAGACAAATATCTAAACCAGTTTGCTTCTTTTTAGCATTACAATTACCACCATATACTATGAAATAAGGAAGCTCCGTATAACTTAAAACAGACGTGATATGAAACTGTGTTGAAACAAAATCCCTTGATAGAACGAAAATTCAAAATAACTAGTTTAAAAAAGATTTCCTTATAATACAATCTAAAATCCTTATATATATATATACAAAGCATAGTTACTGTCTGGTATCTTGACGTCACAAGTTGTTTTGAGGAACTGTTGATTCAATTTAGCTGAAAGTTTGAAATGGATTTCAGTACCCTGCAAGGCCCGGTGGTTAGGGCACTCGACTCGCAATCTGAGGGTCGCGGG
>NW_013665633.1:82356-88823 GCF_000517525.1 Limulus polyphemus | reverse complement strand
GCTTTGCGCGAAATCCAAAACAAACAAACAAACAAACAAGTACCCTGCAATTACACACCATGGATAAAGCCTGCCTAAAATTTATTGTTCTACAACTGAATATCGTTGAATAGGGTTAACGTTAATGATGTAGGTGAACCGAGTCAAATAATTACACATTTGGCTACTGAAGCCCAATCAATGGAGTGAAAATAAGTTAGAGCCTGGAGACATTGAAGCGAATCTTTTAAACCTGAGATTCATACCTCAAAATGATTCCACGAGTTAGCTTTAATGCATTGATGTATCATTCCCTCTTTGTCGTAACAATGATATAATTGAGGCATTATTTATAGGGTCGTATCGGCCACATATAACGTTACAGCGATAAAAGCTTCTTTGACTTGGTGAAGGTCGTGTTTTTTTTTTGTTTTTTTTTGTAAATGGAGAAGCACCACATTATAGAGAAACTAACAGTCCCTTATATATCAAATGATACTTTTGATAATATGAAAACAGCATACAATTACTTACGTACCAAGTATCATAATAAATAATTAACAATGAATAATAACAATAAAAAAATAAAACAGTACACAAATCTGCACACTATATGAATAACAGTAGCAAACATTCCTGACAAAGCACATAATTCCACATAGCAATAATCACAAGAATATCACAATAATAATAATCCATAACGAATGATAATAATATAATGTTTTTCGCAAAAAAAAATAATAATACTGTAAGTTGTATACTGGACACCCAGAAGTTTCAAACTTATTACTGTTTACACTTTTATATCAGAGAAAAGAGTTATAACTTATGGTTGCTATCATTAGACTATATTGTCTGTAGGCTTAGTTCTGATGCGTGATCTGAGAATTAAAGTAAGCAGTTCGAGTAAAATAATGCAACTTCAAATACAAAATGTGAAATGACTACAGCCCAGCAAAGTCGATAACAGAGAATCTAATGTATAACTACATGACTACATGTGGAAGAAGTTTGAAGCTGTTAAAATTTCCAGTTGAGTTTACAAATTTTATCTGTGCTGATAACTTTCCGTGAAGTGAATCTCCGTCTTCATCTTTAACACCGGACCCCATACAAAATGTTACTCATGAACATTTGAAACAATGGTTTTCAATAGGAAGTTTTTACTTGAACTTTCAACCAGCCTTTATTTACACTATTTATAATGATTATTAGCCAGTCATTCACATGAAATTATACAAGGGGCACTACGCAGTTACGCGATGGTTCTAAATTCTTCTTAGCGAGAACTTATCGTAACATTCTCATAAACAAAACCTAATTTTGCACATAATTGGTTTATTCCCACGTCCTGTACGGACAGACATGCACATCAAGTTATAATTAACTGACAATCAGCCGTTATTTTAACGAAGAAACGTAAGACGTGGGCAGAACAGACTGTCGGTTTAAATCACTGACCGAAGCCAAACAGAAAGCTGTATCCTAACAAAATAGATGTGCGTCAACTCAGGCGAACTCTTAATATACTCAAGACCTACTTAAATAATGAAGGACTTACCACCTCATCCCCTCCTTCCCTTATTTCTAAAGCCCTACAGTAAACATGAAATTTCCTTGTCTACCCTATCCTTCATAACTTCTGACGTGAATCCTGATAACGAAGTTTTACAATTAAGTATATTATACTGCAAGTTCCTGTTTACGCAGAATCCGGAAGAACAACTATTTTAGGCCTAACCACTTCACACAAGTGGAGCTTATAACCAGAGAAGACCACGAGGTAAGACTTCCTCCAAGAAAACTGTGCGCGAGAGCAGATATAATCATAACGTTTACAAAGAAGTTGTAAAAAAGTAGCTAGTGGGATGAAAATCGTATATCAACATTGAGTTGATCATGTCAAAAAAGAAAGAAAAAAAAGCTCTGAACACAATCCAATCAAAGCTAGTTTATAGACTTGATAATTGGTTTAGCTTCTACAGACTGTGTCAAACAACATTGAGACTTAGTGTCTCTACTAAGACAGTGATTGAAAAGAAAATCAATCAATTATTTATTAATACAGTATATTTTAAATGATTGCAAAGAAAATTACTTAATACTAAGTTTTAAACGGGGAAATAATTGTGTTTCTCCCATATTGAGGGAAACGTATTTTCTATGTTTCTTTCTTTCTTCTTTCCAACAACTCCAACTGTTCGCCCGATCGTTTCGAAACTTGGAAGGTATATACTTTGGTTCAATATGTCTAGAATTTAGGCACCCATTCCGATTATAGGGGTCAAAAGTCAAACATTACAAAACACATATTTTGGATCTGCAGTTCCTTTATACATACTTCCACCAATCAAAATGAGATTTGGGGAAAAAGAAAGTTTATGACAACCCCTAAAGACAGGAGTAGCTAGATACGAGGTTTGAGCTCTTACGATTTTACAGGTGTCAAAATCAAGAAATACTACAAAGTTAGGGCTTTAAGCCTACCATTCCTATATAATTCGGTTAATCCAGATCAACGAGATTTTGAAAAAAAAAGTTACCTTGTAACAACACCAACAGATAGCTAAAAGATTTGTGACTTTCTTGAGACTTATGAAAATAGTCGCAAAATATGTAATACAAAACTCAGACACTGTCCGCCTATGAAAACAAACACCACAAAGGGTTGTTAACAATAGCATTTTGATTCACACGATGAAAGAAATTGTATATATCGTATACAAAAATTTTACACTTAAACATTGTGTCATTGTAAATAAATTTATTTGCGAAAACAAATACTGTCCTGTGTATAATAAGGTCACAATTTAGTATGCCCCAATACATCTTTCTCACAGAGAAGATTGAAGTTGATGCTGTAGATTTTTTTAAAAATCGGAACAACAGTATGGAAACCACTATTATACAATGGTACTTGGCATAGCGATCCAAGAATGCAAAGTACAATAAAACGTTTTCGATGAATACCAGCTTGTCATCATTTCATTGCTTTATAGAAGTAGCTTGAAAATCAATTAAAGCTCCTTTCGTGGAAGATGTTAATAGTTAAATGTTTTTATTATGTTCTTCAGGTGAGAAAAAAAAAGTTGAATTACTTAGTCGTCTTGGAATATTGTAAAAACACTGAGATTAATTTTTTCTTCCATATGAACAGTATCACTTTGAATTGTTACACAATCTGTAAAATCCAACATCATGGTTGTTAAAAAATGATTAGACTTTGTATTTGTTTCAGTAAAAATATCTAAAAACTAGATAGGACAACATTCGCAAGCGAATGCAGTCTTTTCTTCCCATTCAGCTTATTCGATAAGATACTCAGAATACAGTAGTTTTAAACACAGAATGGTATTTAAGGCAGGAGACACAAATATATAATTCAAGGGGCAGCCACATAATTTTCAGTTATTTGATGTTAACCCATCAGGGAAAAAAAATATTTTTAAAAATCATAAGTCAGTTGACATTCAATATTCTTCAGTCAGTTACATAAGCAAAGAAAATAAAAAATATTCGTACATTTTAAGAATGGATTAAGAGCCGAGGTTCTGTGACTGAAGGAATGAAATAAGAGGGTTCCATGGCTTCGTAAAGTTTGAAAGTTATTGTCTTATACTAAAGTCAGACTATTAATAAGTTAGAATTACAAATAATATTAAAATTGTCTCATACTTCATATTCTGTTCCCATCTTTTTTAGCCTTCTGGCCTCTTAATTAATTCATCTTTCGTATTATTGATAAGTGATTCCTGCTGTATCTCCATAATAAACACGTTTACACGCACACACACACACTGATTTATCGCAATTAATTAGGTGCAGTCACGCGTTTAATTTCCATTTTACAGTCAAGAAATATACACGTGTGTGGGCCAGTTAATAACTGCATCTATGGTATCATATAAAATGACACTTTTTATATGTAGGTTATTGTGAAATCATGCGTCTACATAATACGTTTGTTATCGAACGGAACTTAAAAAATGTATTACTTGGAAAAGAATATCTTTTAGAGACAAGATAAATTAGGGCACAGAGGTGTGTAATCTTAATATACACTGCACTTCTGTTTATCTAAACAACTTTCTTCTTAAACATCTCATGAACAGCCCGAGTGACTCTCATAAAATGCTTGAAATAATTAACTCATTTGTAAAACACAGCGTAAGAAATGTTTTTCATGACAATCGTATTGTTATGAACATTAGACAGACACCACGTGTATCACAGTAATAAAACTTGGACTTCTTGCAGTTTTTTTTTGTGCCTGTTTGTTTGGTTTGTTGTTAAACACAAAATTACACAATGGGCTATCTGTGGTCTGCTCACCACGGGTATCGAAACCCGATTTTAGCGTTCAAAGCCCGAGATTTACCACTGAGCGATTCAGAAGGAGCCTTTTATGCCTGTATGTCAAAACATTTTACAAAAATGTTTTTGAGTAAACATTGCAAATTTTACATACATGTTGTTACTTAACATTTTACGCCACTAACTGTAAGTCTAAATAATTCGTTTCTTTTATCAAAGAGTACGTACTTGTACGAATTTAACTTGCTGAAAGCGCTGCTCCACAAAACCAAACTTGACGTACGCCGTTTTCCAAAAAACAGTCACATAATTCTTCATCAGACATTACATATCAATTGAATAACTAATAACGATATAATATTCTTTACTAAAAGTATTGTGTTGACATATTTGAGCAATACAGGTAAACTTCTCGTATAATCCACTAATATATAGTTTTCTTACAAATCCTTGCCTTTACCTTTGTTACAATCATGTTGTGCAAAATAAGTTTTCGGTTTATTAAGTTCTAAAAACATTTTGCAAAGAAATGTTTCAAAAGAACTACTCGTGAATGGCTGAACTCTGAACAATTTGGCTTGAAAAAGTGCGTTTTCTCGAAACGTCGCAAAGTAAATAAATTACTACCATAGTTTTTAAAGGTGATTTTTCTCTAAAAGTCTAATTTTTTTTATTTCATCATCTTCGCATTTTTCTACTTATTTATACATATATATATATATATGATTTATATGTTATTGTTAATGTATTCAAAAATAATAGTTTGTTAAAAAGGCAGAGTTGTTCTTCAATTGTATTAAAACTCTTTTGATACCTTGACGTTATGCGCGAAGACGTTTGAAAACGCTAAATATGTTCTTAAACTTGTATTTCCCATGTACTGTAGCTTATCTTACATGTTTCATTTTTCATCTGAATCAGCGGTACTCAAACCTGTGATCACAGCACGACCTGGTGGGGTTATGAATTTGGCGGACAAAAAAAAAAATAATGAGTAGCAAACAAAGCTGAATAAATCGGTTGAAATATATTTTCGAATAGATGCAGTAGTGCAGATGCGGGATATCTGAAATGGGATCGACACTTAAAAATGTTTGAGAACCGCTGGTCTAAAGCCTTTCAATGGCCATTGTTCAAAAACCATGCACACCAGCACTAGTTCCAGGAGGTAAAAATTGCGCCTTTTCACATTCAGTGTATATGGAATACACTAAGGAGCTTTACCTCAACTTATATCTTTTGGAGGTGGATTTCGACAGAGCTCATTCCATTAATTAAAAAGGGAAAAATTTCCCATTTTTTTGAAAACGCTTCTGAGATAAGTTAAAATTAATGAATTAAGTTGAAAATTGTTAATCTTTAATTTTTTTTTTTTTGTAGATTATCACAGTTGATGCCTTTTACGGAGGAAATTGGAGAAAATGAGAAGTCTGGTGACACGTTTCATAGCTAAAAGAAATATGTATTTGAATAAAAAGAACTATTTAAGGTGTCCAAAACTTTATATAATCTTACAGTACTTCTCACACAAACTGGGTGTACTTTGGTTGGAAGTTTTACTTGGTAAAATTTTACTCAAATCTCAATTAGACATTGCGTATTAAATAGCAAATTTCATCGAATTAATTAATCTAAAACATTGTTGTTGTTGTTTTTTATGATCAACTAGGTAACTCAGTGTAAAATATATTCTACTGGCATGTAGTACCAATTACTTTCATGGCAAAACTTGGCATTCACAAAACGAATTATCCAACTTCAACAACTAGTATTACCTTGTATGGTTAGAATCAAATTAGAATTTGATTAATAGTAGTAGTAGGAAAACGTGCCAAAAAGCACATTTTTTAGACAGCAACTGTATTAGGAAGTTAACAGTCATTATGGTGTCCATCAGATAAAGTCTAAACTAAAAAACTGGCCTGGTGTCGACTAGAGGTTAGACTACATACTGGACTACATATCAGAAGGTCAAAGGTTTGCATCATGATGCCGCTGAATACGCTTTGCACTTTCAGCTGCGAGTGGTTTATAAGAGTGACAGTCAATGTTGTTGTGCGTTTCTAGGATCGACGGAGCCTTTGAGGTGCTGTTGACTGACTGCATTACCTCTGCCTGGTCAGTAATTCAAACTTATGGGTTGTCTCTAATTAGTTTGTTTGTTTGTTTGTTTG
>NW_013665633.1:80840-82161 GCF_000517525.1 Limulus polyphemus | reverse complement strand
AGGGCGAGCATGTTGTGGGACGGGGATTCGAACCCACGACCCTCAGATTGCGAGTCGAGCGCCTTATCTACCTGGCCATGCCGGGCCTCTAATTAGTTTATTTTAAAGTTTACGCAAAGCTAGACTGGGGCTAACTGAGCTTAGACGTTTTTAATTTTGAACTGACAGGCGAGAGGGAAAGCAGCTAGACAACATTACCCACAGCCTAGTATTTGATTACTCTTGTCTGACCGAAACTTGGGACTTAACTGTCACTTTTATTACGCACCCATAGCCCCAAAGTACGGAGCGTGTTTGTGCGGCAACAGGTCGGGAATCATAAATCCTCGGATTCAAAGTTCGGGCACACTAACCACTAAACCCAAATATTTTTATGAAAGATAAAATGTAGGAATAAAAATGAAAAACAAAATCGTAGATTTACTGAAGTTTACGATCTAGGAAAGCACAAATATATATGTAGTGAATAAATGTTTATTGCAGCTACGAATAAACCTTTCAAGTATGTTTATATTTAACTGTACGTTTTGCTAAACGTTATAAATACACCAAGTAATCTGCAATGTTTGGAGATGAGCATCGCAAATTAGTTTCTGGGGTTTGATGGAAATAAGAGATGAAACTGCTGAAAACTGCGGGTGATGGGAGTATAGTATACTACAAGTACACAAGGAGTGTAGATAAAAAATATAAAAGAGGAGTGATACTATTGAAGAAAAAGACGAAATGAGTGGTGAAGCGATACACGGTTCGGGTGGAAGGATATGCTTTTCGAAAATAGTTTGTAATTTTTTACTGAAAATGGTGCATTATAATGATATCCGAGGTTGTTTTTACAATACTTCAATATGTTATATATATATATATATGTCTGTGTTATCAAACGCGAAGTACCTCCTCTGCCAACGTTTTTGTACAGTATAGTATAGTTTAAATATACATACATATATCCTTACGACACTTGACACAAAAATCAGAAGTCATGCTGTTCAACTTTCCTGCTTACTATCCCGTTGTTGAATACAAACACGACTGAAGAAAAATTCACTTATCTGTAATAATAATAACTAGCTTCTCATAACAGCAATTTACTAACAAATAAAAAATGTCAATTAAATTAGACTGGTGGCATTTCTAAGAACTATTTAGACAGTCGTAACAAGACGATAAGAGGTTGAAAGATTAGCAATAAAAACTAAGTTATAAGTCCGACTCAGATATATTAAGTACACAATGGGCTATCTGTGCTTTGCCCACCGCACGGATATCGAAAACCGATTTTTGAGGTTATGAACCTTGAAGACTTACCATTGGGGGGGGG
>NW_013665633.1:78112-80241 GCF_000517525.1 Limulus polyphemus | reverse complement strand
GAAGACATGCCTTGGGGGGGGGGGGGAGAGTAGTCACAAGTAAAAATGAAAACTACCCATTTTACATCTACATTCTCATACAGAAGAAAAAAACAAAATAAGACCACCATGTGTTGTATAAATGTATGAGAATAAATGATCATTGTAATGATCTGAATACTGAGTACTCCCACATAGCTACAACTACGAATATCGATGAAAGACACGTTCTTCACCAGATCTGCTTAGTTTAACGTCATCTAACATAAATCATAACGTGTAAGTTTATGTTACAATCAGTTCATTTTTGCCATTTATCAGGTCCACATATCATACATGAACCCGGTATGCAAACATCGGAAACATCTGATATTGGCCCTGAACTCATCTAGTTAAGCTAAAACCGGATGCTTAAAGAAAGACGATTCCAACCTGAAAACCCAACACCGATAATTCTGGCTATCCTTACATGTGTATGACGCAGTCGGGGTCAGTATCCTATGATGCCTTACACTTGGGCGTTTGTAATTCTAGTTTTTCTCTCTGATTTCATCAGCAAAAGCCTTATTTATCAATACATTAACTTCGACTACAAAACGCAAATTATTTATCGCTAACCCTATTTTCACGCCCTATCTTGACTACTTTGCTGCTACACTAAATTCATTACTTTCATATGATCTGGTTAGTTGTTGCTGCATGATCACTGCACCATTCATACATAGTTTACAGAATATCACTATTTTACTGTCTCATCTTGTTTTCGACACGTCACACAACCTTGTCGCCTACTGAATGACGATGAAACATAGCTCACTGTACATTTGATCGTTACAGCATACATATATTTCACACACACACACAAAGTCGTGTACGTTCTTGATCACTGCACATAAAATACAATTCACGCAATTTTATTACCCATTCTTGAATGTCGAATCGTATTAGTTGTCACATGATATTGTAGACTGTTGTTCATTGTTGCCTCATTTCCCACAATTTCTCAGTATCAATGACCGAATATGCATAAGCATAGAGTTCATATTAACATTCACATCAAAGTCTAATTAACTGCAAGGATAAACAGAGGTAATAAGTTGAATCATTGGCTAGAGGGCAATTATCCCTATTTCATTACGATGATACGTGGACGAAGGGAGATCTTAGAAAGTGAAAGATTCGAAGTTTATTGACCACATACTTAAACGGTGTTAAGGAATTCAATGTTAATTAACTGTTCTGTTGTCCATTTCCTGAGCTTCACATGCAATGAGAAGATGAATTAAAAAATACTCTCACGCTTAGCACTGTTGAAATGGCTCCTTGATTTATATCGGTAGTTCTCAACCCTTTAAAACTCGTAAACCCCTTCGCGAACCAAAGACAATTTTTCTCACTCTAAACGAGTGCTCTAACATCCAAACTAGAGAGTTTAATCATTCTTGTAATCGTAAGTAATGTAAGTTTTATCTGTTAAAACTATTTGGCAACCACACCTGTAGGCAAGATACATTTAGAGCCGGCGAATACTTTAATTAACCAATAACATAATTATACACTTGTTGGTATAATTGTGGCTGATCCTGGTATTTTATTTCATCGAATATTTCGAAAACACATTTGTTCGTGTGGTAAAAGCCGAAGGAATATTTCAAAATTCAGTACATTTGAACAAAAACGCAGTTATTTATTTTTTAGCTCACTACAAAACATTGAGGAAACCTATAATTTTTACAAGCTAATATTTTACTTTGTAAACACTATGCATAATTACCGTATTTTTCGGAATATAAGACGCACCCTTATTTTGAAGGCAAAGTTTTTTGGGAAAAAAAAAGCTACATTCGCATTTGAAAGATTTTTATTGAACAAAAATTCAATTTGATACTTTAAAAATTAGTATATATTGTTCTAAACACAAAAGAGATCAAAACATCAAGATAAGAAAATACCGTAAATCAAAAAAAGGTTTACTGTTATTTAGTTTGGTTCAAAACCTACAAAATCTTCATTGCTTCCACTGTCGCTTGGAAAAGAATCATTGGATCCAATATTATGGTCAAAGAGAATGTCATCCTCGGCCCCATCCTTTGCGTTACTGATACAACATTTCTTAAGTGACTTAATCACTATATCACTTCTTACTTTTA
>NW_013665633.1:73723-78091 GCF_000517525.1 Limulus polyphemus | reverse complement strand
CGTACAGTTTATTTTCGAGATCTTGTCATTTTGTTTTTTTTTTCCCCTCGGAAATTGCGTTTATCACTTTTAATCATTTTCAAATCTTCTTCTTTTTCGCGCCAGCAACGAACCATTTTTTTCTGTTGGTGGAGGACCAAAAATATCTTTCGGCAGCTCTGTTTTCATGCTCTTTTGCATAATTAATCACACTTAATTTAAATTTAGCTGTGTATGACAGTCTCTTTTCATTAGACATCGTAAGGGGTGAAAAAATAGAACGAAAAATGAAGAAACAACTATTTTGCTCCCGAGGCCTAAGATACGGTATTTCGGCTTTCGGTGACGCATCCAACTTGACAGTAAGCACGTGCCAGACTGCCAAATATCAAATGAAAATTGAAATATCGATTAGGCGATTACCGACGATAATTGCATTAAGCGCTCTGATTGGTCAAGCGGATTGCACATTTGAATCCAAGGCAAGCACTCAAAAACGATTTTTTATTTGTTAAAGTTAGGCCTGAAACGGCCTTATTTTGCTCCACATTAAACAGGGATCGTCCTGTATTTACAAGCTTTTTCACTCTCATCCATCACTATAATTTATTTTTTTATTATTTAGGGAGCATTATAAATAGTTATGTTTTTAAAAGAAAAAACTACTATTGTTATAAATAACACATTTAATTGAACTAAACTACGCATGCCTAATTAAATATATTTACACATGGCTTGTGTATATCGTATGTATACATATATATTATTCATACCTTCGGTGTATAGGACGAAAGCAGATTTTGACATCAAATTTTGGGGTAAAAAGTGCATCTTATACACCGAAAAATACGGTACCTGTTTTTTTTTTGTTTTTTTTTTGCCACTGATACAAGACTGCTATTTATCGCTAACCCTATTTTCATGCATTATCTTGACTACTTTGCTGTTACAGTTAATACATTACTTTCTTATGGTCTACGTTACTTCTTGTCACATGATTACTGCACCATTCATAAATAGTTTACAATATATCACTACCGTACTGTCCCGTCGTTCCACCCACCGTACATACATTTCACACACACACACATACGCTCTTCAAGTTCTTGATCGCATAACTTCACTACCTAAATGACATAAACAATTGCATATACAGGCACCCCAGTGGCACAGCGGTATGTCTGCGGACTTACAACGCTAGAATCCGGGTTTCGATACCCGTGGTGGGCAGAACATAAATAGCCCATTGTGTAGCTTTGTGATTAATTACAAACAAACAAACAAAGCATATACAGACAGAAAGACAGTCAGACACAAACAGAGATAGAAATACAAAGAGTCAGACACCCATACACACAGAAAGACGCTGACACATGTACATACAGATTAACAGTCACACACACATACATATGTATAGAAAGAAAGCCAGATAAACACATACACAAGTAAAAAAACAGACACATACACACAGAGATAGAAAAAACATTCATACACATACAGATGACAGATACAGTTTGTTAGTTTAAATTCGCGCAAAGTTACTAGATGACTATCTGCATAGTCGTCCCTAATTTTAAAGCGAGAGACCTAACAGAAAGCAGGTAGTAAACACCACTCACTTCCAACTCTGATCGAATAGTTGGATTTGACCGTCACTCTTACAAAGCACCCACGACTCCAGGGGGTGTGAATCACGGAATATCGGAGCCACAATCTGCCACTCTAATCAAAGGGACACGCTTAGCCCAGCAGATACAGTGAGACACATGCTTTAAGACACAATACGTACAGATAAAGAAACGTACACAAGTAAAATAAGCAAATATTAGAAGCATAGTCTCACATTGGGACAAAAACAAATTTAAATTCACATATGAAAACACATAGAAGTAAATCAGATGTTCGGGCTATATATTTGTAATGCAAATATACGTATTACATTTTATGGCTGGCTGAACCTTTCCCCATTCTACTGCTAACTTGTAATTCATGAATGGATTATTAAAATGGACAGTCAGGCCTATGAAGCTTATCAAATGTCCTCTGTAATTATGAGTATGGTGACTGTATTCACGCTTATTAATGGAAGTGCACTCGAGTCTCGAGCTTCTGCTAAATGCTTATGATTCCATTGATAGGAGATACTCCAGGTCCACAATAAACGCTATATTTGTTTCAAAATACGAGAATATATTTCAAGCGAGTGTTTACACAATACTTTTTGGGATCGCCTCATGAGGCTCTCGACAAACTGAATGGTATAAATATACTTAAAGATAATTAACTAAACTAGTAAAAAAATCTCAAAGGGGGTTGGTTTGTTTTGAATTTCGCGGATAGCTATAGGAAAGCTATACGCGCCAGCCGTATCTAATTTAGTAGTGATAGGCAGCTAATCAACACCACCCACTGCCAATTCTTGGGCTACTCTTTTACCAACGCATAGTGTGACTGACCGTCACATTATAACGCCCCCACGGCTGATAGATTTGAACTCACGACCCCGAGATTGCTAGTCGAGCGCCCTAACCATCGGACCATGATAGGTCAACCTGAAAAAAGATAACCGAATTATATATATTTGTCCAAACAACAAACCTCCGCGTGATAATAGTACCGCTTTTTTTTCTGGCCAAACGTAAGAAAAGAAAATTACAAAGAAACTTGATTTCAGGAAAACTATAATCCCTTAAAAACTGTGTTGATAACTAACCTTTTGGTCTTGTTCAGTTGAAAGACGTGGACGCTTGGAAAACAGATTAGCGGTTGGCGAGTTCAAATGTTTTGTTTCATCCGTTTAGTTCTTACGAAATTCGACTTTAGCGTTAACTAAGTCATTTTTAGGAGAGTTTATGTATTAATCTTTTGAATTTAAGAATGTTGTGGAAGAAGTTTTAAAATGTTCTGTGTGAAAAGCTATGTAGAAAAAAAAAGTATACCGCTTGCTACTTGAAAGGGTGAGTTTGCTGTTGTGTAAGTATAAACAAAAATATTTACTATTTCGAAGTCTGTTTACGTTTTTGAGACTCGTATGATTTTAATAATGTACCCAAATTTACGAAGAAATAACCTGAGAAAATAAATATAATTCTAGAAAATGACTTCACAATGAAATATAATTTATTAGCTACATTAAAGTTTCTTTTTTAAATAGCTCTTGTGACAGCTGTGATAGCTGAAATATAATCATTTAAGAAAAGGTTTGTTTTTTGTTAAGCGCTAAGCTACGCAATGGGTTATCCGTGGTTTGCCAACCTCAGGTATCGAAACCAGAGTTTAATGTTATAAGATCTCAGACATTGTTATCTGTTTTAAGATTCTGTCTTTACTATAAAGTCATATAGCAAAGATAATGAGGAGAGTAAAATTTATTTTGAAAAATGGGCCGGTCTTTTGCTACTGATCATCATGTCCAAACCATATATAAAAAGGCTCATTGTTCGCGGATCGCCCCTCCCCAAGAAAAAAAGTGCGCTCCACACTATGGGGGCATGATTACGCCATAGGAATAAAGGTCAAAATCCCACAACTTGATCAAGCAAGAGTTGGGGGTGGGTGATGGTGACTGGCCCGTTTCCCTCTAGTCAAAATTAAGACCTGTGTAGCTCTACGCAAAAATTCTATAACAAACAAAACTTTAAAATCTCATTGCTGCTTCTGAATTTCAAAATCGACTGGTGCCCAATGTTTGGTTTTATCCTATTGAAACGTTTTAAATTCTATATTCTTCACAGCACGACTACATAAAACACGCTTACAAAAATATTAGCAATGCAAAAAAAGTGTTATTGTTTTTAAATACAAAGATACGCAATGGACTATCTGTGCTCCGTCCACTGCGAGTATCGAAAATCGAATTCTACTGTTATAAGCCCTCACATTTACCGCTGAGCCACCAGTGGGCAAAAAGTAGAGAAGGTAAACGAAGCTTAAAACGTTTTTTTCAGCCGTGTTTTTAACTGGAGATGGTGTATATGTGATAGTATTTATTATAATTTTCTGTTAATAATTACAATGACATCCCAAGTTTCGGAATGTTGACATATAATTATGTTTTGGAAAAACAGTTAAGATTAAGTTTTAAGCTTGAAACGTGAGTATGGAAATTTGTAGTTTCATGCTGCACAATTTCCTAAAAGTTATTTCTTAAACTTGTTTGTTCACAAAGTTGACAAAAAAATGCAACTGAAATACTTGTATTATATCGTAAAAATACACGAGAGTAATAACACAGGCTTGCGAATTTAAACTTCATAAAAGTTGTTTTGGTTTTAATAATGGATATTCCATTATTCAGCTACACAGATTTCGAAAATAATATTCTTTTTTTTCTATCATGTAAGGATTTTTTTTTTTTTTACAAATCGGAAAGAAAAAAAACTCTTACAT
>NW_013665633.1:44106-72679 GCF_000517525.1 Limulus polyphemus | reverse complement strand
AATAACATTGATGTCAAACGAATATGCATCCTCATCCATCCTAATTTTGTGTGTGTGAAATCTACGTCTTTTAATCTCAAACTACGTGTTGTGGTCTTTCTTTTATGTATTGCATTATGACGTTTTGTGAAAAATGTGTAGGTGATGGAGAAAAATGGATATCATTTTCGGATTCAGCGTACAGGAATCACTGTAGAACATGTAAAAATGTGTAGACAATAAAACCATCGCAGGCCTGTGTAATCTCATAAAGCATCGCTGTAAGTTAACAGATTATTTAAATATGAGAAATTAATTGCATTTTATGACTGATTACTGGTTCGAAAATGAAAGTCAACATAAGAGCTACCTGAACATATAGACTAGATAGAAGGCAACTAGTCAAAAACCCGCCGCAAACTGTTAAGCTTCTTTTGTCTGAATAAGTAACGGATATGGCCGTCATTCTTATAGCACACGCACAACCTCAAAGTGCCATAATGGGTTGCAGACCATGAACTTTCGGATTCACACTTCAAGCATGCTAGCCCCGATGCCACGCCCAGCCCATAAATTGAAATACAGGTGATGTACGAAGTATAAAAACACCAGTGCCTTCAAAAATTCTCTGTAAAACATAGCACAACTATAATTTTACTAACAATTACAGCAGTACAGTCGCAAGTACAAAATAAAGACAGAGTAAAAAATGTAACAGGAAGAAAAATAACAGTGAAAGAGTAATACGAAACAAAGTAACAGTAAAAGTAGCGGAATTCACATTTTATTGTTCGTACCAGCTGACACACCCGTTCAACGCAAGGGAATGAGAAAGGAGGATAAAATGGAGGGGTCAGATCTAAATCTCTATCTCTGTGCCACTCCCTTAGGGCCATAAGGGTACATGTCACAATTGGTGAAAATCGGCCCAGCAGTTCGCCACATATAAGCGGATACAAACAGAAGTTCGTCACATAATGGTTTATAGTATCATATTTTTTAATGTCTTCATTACTTTACAGCCAAAGCCATTCTTACTTCGTTATGTTATCCTTAATATTAAGAATGACAAAAACAAATAACTACTGATTTTATTACGAAGAATGATTCATGTTGAAAGAACGTAAAGATTATTTGTTGTTAAGCACACAGATACACAGATTTTTAGCGTTATAAGTCCACAGACTTGTCGCCGAGCCATTAAGTATTTATTTATTTTAAGTTTAGCACAAAGTTACACAATGAGTTATCTGTGCTCTGCCCACCACGGGTATCAAAACCCGGTTTCTAGCGTTGTAAGTCCGCAGACATACCGTTGTGCCACTGGGATGTCGCCATTAAAGATAACTTACAGATAACTTTTGAATGTATCGGGCCTCAAAGCAAGCTATTGGTGAAGTTGTTATAGCCACAATACATATATATAAAACATCCTGTTAGTTGTTTACTTCCCGAGCACGAGTATGGTTGATCCCAGTTGATTGAACTATCGTTGTTGCCTTGCTAAAGAGCACTTAGTGTCCAACCATGTGCTTAACTAAAATAAACATGAAGACTCAGGCTTTCAAACATTGCTGGACAAATTTCTACTCCAAATGTCTACAATTTAGTTCACTGTTCTATATTATAGCGGTTTCAGAAGCGTGCTTTTGTTGTTATTATTATTATCAAATTTATAAAAATCACAAAGAAAATGTCAACCACGTATACTCCCCTATTCTTTATGATGTACTACAAGTAAGACAATGTTCATTGTTCTTCTTAATTTTTTTTTTACAGTTCGGCGCCATTACGAGTTTTAGTGTTAGCTGTGACACGTGTCTGTAAGACACGCTCTGAAAGCTTGATGATATAATGATTTTTGTCTAACGGCGTACTACTCTGCTTCAAGTGCCATTCCACCATTCTGTATGACTGAGCATAACTATTGATTTCGCTTCACTTGAATAACAGTCTGAACATTCTTCATCCCTTGCTAGTTTACACTTACAAAGGATTTATTATTTCTGTTAGGAATTAATCGATCAAATCAAACATATAGAAAAAAAAACTTGAGTTGAGGTAGTTAGACGGACGAACAGATGGATTCTTGCCACATTATCACGTTCATCTTTGCTTCCAAGTTTGGACAAAAAAGAAAAAGGGGAGGAGAAGATCAGAAACACTTCACTTTTACTATGATGCAATCGCACTCACATAAATGTGGTATGTAAAAACCTAAAGTAAATGCGATGGTAATATCATAGTCACTACAATGAAAGCAGCTTTTCGTTCATGCTATCAATATAACAAGTTTTCTTTTTCTTTTTCTTTATATATATATATATATAAGTAGGGCTATGACGATCGTCCATTTTCCACACTTTAACATTTGGTGTTATTAGGTACGCTATAGTAGTGGTAGTTGTGTTGCTTTTAATAATCACACCTTTCTTCTCTCGTCATATACTTGGACTTAAATGAAACACAAACTGTGGTTATGGCTGTCTAACAGCACATTTTTCTCATTGTCAGGTCTGTATTTAGTCACTTCACATTACTGGCTTGTGTATTTACACTATGTTTTTTGTTTTTGAATATTTGCGCAATGCTACACAAGAGCCTAGGGGGAAAGAAGGAAAAATCATAGCTATACAATTCTGCCTCAGTTTTTTTTCTTTTGTTAAGGGTAGGAAGAAAAATAATAGCTGCCATATTTTGTCATTTTGATTTAATAACGGAGCTATGGATTCGTTGTCCAATCGACCAAGTTTTGTAAAATCTAGTTCACACCCACAATGATTTCTTCCAAAATTACTAAAACAATAAAGCGAGTAGAAACAACACCACAGAGATAACTAACTGTCCTCTGACTTTTTTCATTACTTCCCGAAAGGGGGGGGCGAAAGTCGCCTGGAGTTTTAACCACTCACACCACTGTACAGTATTGTTGTCTGTCAGTCAGTTAGTAGACATTAAAATCATGTCACATAAGTGATGCCTAACGTTGCAATTTGTAGTTGTGACGTTAGCAAAATGTGCATTTGCCATGAATCGCAATAAGATTTATGCATTCTGTAAGCTACAACGCAGCATGACATATGAACCTGAAAAGCAAAGAATTAAAAATTTGGTTTTATTTACTCTCGAAACAGAACACTTTCGGGGACCCTGCGAAAGTACATCTGTCTAGTTCTCTACACCCAACAGTCACGACAACCTATAACAGAGAACAATATCATCTCCAGGCTACAGGACTTTAGTGGTCGGTAACGATCTTGGCTATAACAATACGATTACGATCATGCTGATAGTGTAATTCGAATTTTCTGGGAAACTGCGGTGTAGATTAATGGGTAGGTTGTCATATAGCCTAAGGAAATCTCGGTTTTAAGAATTTGCAGTACAACTGATATATGAAGCAAGAAGTGTAGAAAATTTGTTCCTTCTTATTAGTCCCTGCTGGGTAAATTCAAGTCCTCTAACGGATATCCTGGTTAATTAGGCGGCTGTCATGGCAACATGTCTCAAGGGATTTATCACCATTGAATATTTTCTACAAATAGGGGACAGGGTGAAAAGCTCACAGGGAAAAATTTAGTAACTGTCCTATTTAGTGATTAGTGTGGTTCAGTTCTTTAGCATGGGCTTTTATTTGGGTTGCAAAAGCACGGGTAACTGGAGATACCCGCGAAAACGTACAAATGTTGAGCTATTTTTATGTCCAAAGGCACTTCAAAACTGAAAGTATGAGGCGTATCTCTATCAAATTAACGCCCGATGCAGTACGTTCATCAACCCACGCCTTCATCCTCGCCTACCCTATTTTTTTCAAACTTAAGTTTTCGCCAAGTCGATACAAACCAATGGAAAGGCCTTTAAATTAAACAACATGAACGCGTGCAACATGAAAGCGTGAGGTTGGGTCATTGTGCCTTAAACTCATTTATCTCTTGCTGATTGCGAACAATAAATTCTTCGCACAGTAAACTCCTCGAAAGGAAACCTCAACAAAAGCTAACTTACTAAGAAATCTCACCGTGAAAATCTTCTATATTATTTTATGCCGTCACGTCAGTGAAGTGTAACCCCTAACGGACATGTACATAATAGCTACTTCAAGTTTTAGATGTTTATCCTCGCAACAAGGCGGAAAATATAGTTAACATGACGATGTTTTCTCACAAAAGACCAACATGCAAGCTTCATAATTTGGCCAACAGGCATACTTAATAAATCGTGGTAGACCATAAATACTATTCTTAAGAATGGCCGGCTATCTTGACTGCAAGGTAAGTGTGCCTATCTGTATACAATGACGAAAAGGCACAGGTATTATCAATTATAATATCTATATATATATATATATATATATATATATTCAATTTCTACATTATCATCTCAGTCTCTCTCATTCATTCTTTCTTAAAGACAGTGGTAAGTCAATGGAAATCTTCAAAATATAATAATTACTTTTACAATATAATACAGCTCATTACGGGAGATTCTAAATAAAAATGTACATACTTGAAACAAGTAATTTCAACGAAGTGATCATTAAAAAGAAAAAGTAGGACCCTAAGTATCCAGTAAGAACTCAGGGAACACGCAAGGAAATTATGTTTTGTATATTTTCTTGAGCAAGTTCATTTATAATACGTATAATTTTTATGACTTAATGCAATATGCTGTGTCCAGAAAAATATTAAAACATTTTAACCAGGCTAAACTATACGTACTAAATTTTAGTGTTATTTTTCTACTTCTCTTGGGAAATAAATGTGTTAATTAAACCTGAAAATCGTTTTAGAAATTCAATTGATAACATTTAAAAACATTTTTGGTGCTTTTCTAAGCCCGTATTAGCCCATAATCTTTCGATACTTGTACAAAGAAATAAAAGAACTATGACGTCTTCCGCGGTCTTTGTTAACTACAAAATACAATACGTTTATTTGAATCATACTTTTTCATAAATTTGGATTATAATTTGTTCTACGTCTGGCACTTCTCAAATATTTCCTCAATTGTATCCTAACATTTTCATACCCCAGGATCGAGTCTGGTACAGTTCATACCCAAACTACCCGATTACTAGATTGTCTTGTAAGATCTTGTTAAGTATTTTATTAAAAAACACAGATCTTTTATGTTCTTTCATAAGATTGTTTTTTTTTCCTAACATGATATTTATAGGATATTTCGTAGTATTGTAGGATATTTGTAATTAAGCACAAAGCTACACAATGGGCTATCTGTGCTCTGCCCACCACGGGTATCGAAACTCGGATTCTAGCGTAGTGAGTCCGTAGACATACCGCTGTGCCACTGGGGGGCTATTTCGTAGTATCTTCTCAAGTAGGTTTTTCCCCAGCTTTTTCTAATAATTGCACCGTATTATATATTAATGACAAAATTGCGAAAGCTACCGGTCATTGTCCATAATGTTGAACTACTGATAACTGAGCACCACCCTATCACCCGCCATGAACGATAAGGAATTGATTGTTACTTTTATAACGTACACGATACCACAGCTTCACCCCCTTCCCATCGCAACTTTAAGCTTTATAGGGAATTGAAACCCGGCTCGCCATCTCAAAAACCAGAGCCCTACCAAGGATCAACCGGCGCCCTTTTCCAACAAGCATCTTGTAGGCCATTTCGAAAAACTGTTACACCCTATCACCCACCATGAACGATAAGTAATTGACTGCCACTTTTATAACGTACACAAAGCTTAAAGTTGGGATGGAGGGTGAATCTGTGGTATCGTAGGGAATTGAAACCCGGCTCGCCATCTCCAAAAATCAGAGCCCTACCAAGGACCAACCGGCGCCCTTTTCTTATAGGTCATTTCGAAAAACTGTTAAGTAGATTGTTTCTTACGTGAAATAATTTAGTTTCCTTCTTTCGTCAAGTAGCGTAATTTCTTTTTAGTTCCTTTCGTGTCTAGAACCTCTTGAGTTGTTTGGTAAGATCTTATCATGTGGGTTCTTTCTCAACGAGATATTTGAAACTCTTAAACTGCGTATATAAATAGCGCTTCAAATGATAATACAAATAACTTTTCTCTATTTCTTGCTTACCACAATGATCAGGTAAACAGTGAGTTTGATAAAACAAGTATTGTTATAACTGTTTTCTTTTTACTGTATTTAAACTCGTGTGTGTGTGTGCACGTACATTCATGCGAGAACACTAGTGTTTTTCTGTTTTTGTAACACCAGAAGATGATTACTTTAAAAAGTAATTATCTCACGGTTTTCTGTGATGGAAATAACAACACAGACATAGCTTTAGCGCGATCCATTCACAAGGGCAGATAAAAGTATCTCAAATATTATAATATTTCGAGCTTTAACAAAAAATAACGTCATCAGTTTTCTATTATCACTGGAGGAAAGCTTTTATATTCCTCATTTTGAATACATAGAAGTAAAACACTGCTTTGTGAAGGTAATATGCAAATACTGAAATTACATATGATATTGTATTGAAAGCATTCTAATATAAGACACAAAACATCGAATTACTTCCAGTAACAGTTTTGGCGGCAATATGATATATAAATTCTATTATAACGTGTATAACATACAGCAAAGATGTATTTCGCACGCTTTTCAGCCAGATTTAACACTCCATTTTTTTAAAAGCGTTATCTAATATGAGTAAACATGCTTCGTACTTCAATATAAACCTATTTGAAAACACAGACGGTCTGTGAAGGAGTACTAAATCTGTACCAAGCTGTTTCCTACATTTAAATACACATCATTTGTATAATATGCATAATCCTCCACTTAACCCAACTGTTGAAAGATGATATCGCTCGCAACTGATGTACTCAGTTGGTCATGTTGTGGAATTTGTTATCCAATATGGAGAAATGTTTCATATTTCAGTATCAAATGCATGTTTATCTGTTGTAAACTTTGTTGTTGTTGTTTTTGCTAAGTTAGCTCTTGAAACTGAAGGATTATTCGTCTACGTAATTTTTGAAATACATATCGGTCAAAATCTAAAAGTTATCGACCTATCCGTGGTCCTTGTCTCAGAAAAACCGGTCGCGGCGTGAACACTTAAGGATAGTAGTGAGTGGTTTCGTGAAATCTGATGTACTGTGTGTAGTTGTTAAGCTACCTTATAAATGCTCGTTTGTTGATTACGTTACTTGATATTTTCGTATGTAAACTGTTGTTGGGATACTAGAACTTATTAGACTTTGCTTAATTTTATTTTTTTCAGGGCAAGGTCCTCAGATGTAGCGAATTATTCACTTATATATTTATATCTACCCCCTCCTCAATGCTTGAACCCACTCTAAGCTTTCTAATAATATTGTTCTTTTTAAAACACGAAGTTTGAGATATTAATAATTGTATCGGTTCTATGTATAAACCGTCCAATTCTCAAGTTCACCATGTTTCTGAAATGGATCTTGACAACTTCCTTTTCAAACGACGCACTACGTAACATCTGGACCAATCAAAGCTGTCATAAGTAGACGAAATTACATGAAGTTATCATGTCACATTGCAAGATTTTATTAGCTAAATACATGTGAAAACAATAGAGTTTCTCAATGTATATGAAAAATTATTGACTGATCGTCATCTATGCAAACTTCAGACCTTTCTAGTTTCCTTGAATGTGTTTTGTTTTTGTAGCTGTAATAATAATCGTCACATTTATAGCAAAGTTTCATATATTTCTTGGGGCACTAAGCTCTTTAGTATTCTACTGCTTTAGATAATGGATTTTGGATTGTAATTAGAGTTATTTGTCAATTTATCTTCTAATATAAATTCTAGAAGAAAAAAGATAATTTAATTTTATAAGTTAGTAAATTGCACTATTGGTGTGTTTTTATTTTACTAAAAGTAATCCCCGAATCTGAAAAAAAAAAGTTCAACAATTAATAGAAAATGGATCACGAGCGTATATTTATTACAAGTTAAGGTTTGGTTGTCATGCTAATAACTACTTTAGTAATTGATATATAGAATGACAGTAAAAGATCGACTAATACCAGTTATTGATTACAAAAACAAATGACTTGTTTCGTTTGTTTTGAAGTTCGTACAAAGCTAATAGAGGGCTATCTGCGCTAGCCGTCCCTAATTTAACAGTGATAGACTGAAGGGAAAGAAGCTAGTCAACATCACCCACCGCCAACTCTTGGGCCACTCTTTTACCAACGAATAGTGGGATTGACTGTCACATATAACACTCTCATGGCTAAATGGATGAGTATGTTCGGAGACTCGAACCCGTGACCCGCCCTAATCACTAAGCCATGCCAAACACAACAAATGACTATTTCTTACCAAGACGCAAAAAATATATCAAAACAATAGCAGAACTGTGTAAATAAAACATGCAAAAGCATTTAAAACCAGGCTCTGACAGAAAAGCACATAGAAATATCTAATCTTTCTGTACAAAATAAAATCAATACTTGTCATATATATATATATATATATATATACTCCCTATTTTATCTCTGTTGTTACATATTTTTATAAATAATAAGGCACAATGTTTCATTTTTTCTTCTCGGTGTCCTTTCCACGTGTTTTGTAACTTAGATGAATAAAATCGCTATAAAAACTAATGAGTCGTATTTGTTTCGTACATATCCTTCACTAGTTACTCTTAAAAATTGTAACATATATTCACCAAAACTACTAGTCAACATGTGAAAGTTTTATTGTATTTCAAAGTAAAATAATTCATCTTTCACAGTTTTTACAGTCAAAAAGAGGAATGTCAATTAGTAACGTTCCGCGTTGTTGTTTAGAATTTTCACGCAAAGTTACACAAGGGCTATTTGCAAAAACTTGTTGACTAGAGAGAAGGCAATTAATTAGTCAGTAACACTTACTGCCAAACTCATGTTTTACTAGATAGTGAGATTTGACAGTCACTCTTATAGCGCACTCTGGGTACGACAGACAGCCCTTTTTACAAAAACGGGAGGTGAGCCATGAATTCGCGGATTCAAAGTTCCGACACGCTAAACACTAAGCCACATCCAGCCCGAGGTTTCGTATACGGATCAAGAACTTTACGTACATCAATAACTACAACTACGAATCATTTTTTTAAAATCAATGATAGAAAATATTTAACACTCATTTTATTAAACTACGATTAAACAACACGTGTATCCTCTAGAACTCTGAGAACATAAAATAAACAATCAAATTTTCATCTCTGAATACATTTTGTAAGCTAGATTAAAACAGTCTTTATCCAGACTAAGCGTGAAAAATATATCCATATAAATCTGTTTTGGAAACTTGAGGTATTATATAATAAAGGCATCCATTTATTTTACCTTTCGTACGTATGGGACACTGCTTCTGTATTATTCTGTAAATAATGGGTTTTCAAAAAGACGTGATTGTGGCAGTCTGTCTCACTATGACATGACTAACTTCAACACTAGACGTTGAACTTTATAAATCCTACGTTTCCTCACACTGTTTCCCTTTTTCACCCTAGAAAGGCTGAATCCAATCCCTTTTTTCAAATGCCTCCATTTGTTAAAGTAGTCAGCGCACATACGTTATAAATGCTTGGACGAAAAGACGCACAAAGAACAATGGAATTGGAACCAACCCCTCTGGTTTTAGACAGCCTCTATATCTCTTTCTCAATTTTCAGATTCAGAAGTTTTATCTTCAATCTAACCAACTAGCGAAATATAGAACGTCGTGTAACTTCTGGTTTTGTGATCATCAGTTGTTCGTCAACTTTATAAACAATTATATCAACCAGCTTTTGTAAGTATCTCATGTCTAGTGAAAAAAACAACACAAGCGACAAACAAGAACAGCTTTAATGTGATAAAATTTTAGAATACTGTCCTGATGAATGTCGTCCGTTGTTCAGATAAAATGTTAACTACTTCATGTTCCTCCTCCTTTATAAATACGCATGATAAAAACCCTATAACCCATTTCTATCAAGACTTCTTGAACCTACGTGTTTTTCTTGTTTTGTTTTTGGATTTTCGCGCAAAGCTACACGAGGGCTATCTGCGCTAGCCGTCCCTAATTTAGCAGTGTATGACTAAATGGGAAGGCAGCTAGTCATCACCGCCCACCGCCAGCTCTTGGGCTACTCTTTTACCAACGAATAGTGGGATTGACCGTCACATTATAACGCCCCCACGGCTGAAAGGGCGAGCATGTTTGGTGTGACGGGGATTCGAACCCGCGACCCGCAGATTGCGAGTCGACCGCCCTAACCACCTGGCCATGCCGGACCACGTGTTTTTCTAACATCATAAATATGCATGATATATAGGAATAATACAAAACTAAGAATTGAACGGTGTTTTATATGGGAAAACATATTTTTGGATAGATAGTTAACTGATTAGTTTTGTGGGTTGTATTTACCGACGTTTAGTTATTCTCGCCACACATAAATCATACTTACTTCTTCATACAAACTATAAATTTTCCGTTTAAAATCCAATGGAAATAGTAAAAGTATTTCAATTTAACTAGTGAATGTCAATAAGACGTGTAGGTGGTTAGGGCGCTGGGATCGCAATCTGCTGGTTGCGGGTTCGACTCACCGTCCCACCAAACATGCTCCCTCTTTCAGCAGTGAGGGCGTTATAATGTAACAGTCAATCCCACTATTCGTTGGTAAAAGAGTTGGCGGTGGGTGGTGATGACTAGCTGCCTTCCCTCTAGTCTTTCACTGCTAAATTAGAGACATCTAGTGCAGATAGATCTCGTGTAGATTTGTGCGAAATTCAAAACAAACCAATAAGACGTCTCTTTGCCTGTGCTGTTAACTCACTGTTAACAACATATCAGTTATGTATTTAATTTTGATTACATATAGGCACAAGAGCAATTTTCATAGCATTTTCAATTACATCTTGAATCCACACTTCAGATTATCCTTACAGACAGAGATAATGAAAACAAAGAAACTTAATTTACAGGTTGGTCCAAAGATTAGTTGTCACAGAATAGTAAACTGCTTATATAAGGGAATAGAACGTAAGCACGGATCACAAAGATGACAAAACAAAGGATCTGTTTGTTCTGATGTTTCCACGCAAGTGTTATCCACACAGAGGAGGTTTACGTTTAGGAAAACTAATACTTAAACCACACAATATATCACTACATATTACACTATTAAAAAAAATGTGTCAAATTTTGCAAAATGATAAGCAACTCAGAGATATCATTGCAATATATTATTATAAGAAATGACATTAAATTAGAGAAACCAAGTAATAAAATCTCCAGAAAAACTTCATAGCGATATAATGTTTCTATAACGCATTTACCAAACGCATTCCGATAAATGAAGATAGACACACCGGTAGAAGTAGCTGTCCTTCAGAGTTTACTTGTTCAAATCCATCAAGTAAGAACACTGACAGGAAATGAACAGATGACACAGGAAGTGGTCAATGGAAGGAAATATAACAATAGGAGCTTTTATTTGATCCCGACTAAAAGGCAAGCAATTTTGTTGCCAAAGAAAAGTCCCTGACTCAGTGATGCCCATTATAGGTTTATTTCTTACTCGCTACACATGGTAACGAGGCTTAACAACTTTCTGTAACTTTATGAAAATGGTTCAAACCAGAAATAATCTTCTTTAATACTAGCAAGTACAATTTCTTTCCTCTTCTTAGAACCCTTATTAAATTGTTTCACAGAAAGCAAATTGTTACGTCTCATATTTAAATAGGTCATTGAAAAGTGCAACGACTTTGACTAATCAACCGTTATTGAGTGAAACACTTACAACAAAAATGAAGACACAGAAAAAATGCTTTTGTTTAAAAATTTTCCACGATAAATTAATTTGTATTTAAGTTAACTTTTTCCTATCGAAAACATTTCCTTAGTGTAGTGTAACAGCACCTTAAATAACTGTACAAATTCTTTAAGAGCCCAATCGTTTTTGTATCTATTTCAAAATCTCATTTTCACACGTATTCTCAATTTTACTGACTCAGATACTTCTCCAATTTATCATAATCAAGTTTTATTAGTTGTAATAAAGACAAAATATAAAAGATTTATTAATGAACATGTAATTTAAAAAAAACAATTGTAGCAGTCTTTCATAATAATTTAACAAACTCTCACAATTAATCTGAAAATTTTACTATATTTACAATTAAGTTTTAAATGTTACTTACACCTTGAAAGTAAAGCACACATTTAAAACGCTGTTATACAAGCTAAGGTGATAATCTTGTGTCCTTTAAAAAAGTGTTGTTTATAGAATTCCGCGCAAAGATACTTGCAAGCTATCTGCGCTAGCCGTTCCTAATTTAGAAACTATAGACTAGAAAGAAGGCAGCTAGTCAATACAACCCATCGTCAACTCTTGTCAAACCACATCGTGGGATTTGACTACCACCGATAGACTAGAGAGAAGGCAGCTAGTCAATACAACCCATCGTCAACTCTTGTCAGACCACATCGTGGGATTTGACTACCACCGATAGACTAAAGAGAAGGCAGCTAGTCAATACAACCCATCGCCAACTCTTGTCAAACCACATCGTGGGATTTGACTACCACCCTTATAATGCCCCCACGGCCCCATAGTGTGGAGTCGCTTTTTTTTATTTCGGTAACGGGATTAAAGAGGTGCATTTTGTTTGTAACTCATTTATATTTTGTAGTATACAGATAAAATAAAACTAGAATAATGAACAAGTTTCGGGGTACATAAAAAGGAAGTAGTTAAAATCGCATTAATGTCCATCTCCTTTACCCAGTTGGACTCTTCTAAGCTAACCAGCTAAGCAATCGAACAAGAGGAACACCTGATCCAGGGAACGATAAGTTCTAGAGTCTATTATTCAATTGACACTGGTGTTCTTTCAGCGTGTTTTAAATGTAACGGTATCTTCTTTTCAGCGAAGAAGCTAATATGTAAGATGTCAACCTCAAGGCAGTTTTAATCAAAATGATATAATGATCTGCCGTATAGTTTAATAAGACGTAAAAGTGACAGGTCAGAGGTCAGGATTTCTACTGAGTGGCTATACTATATAAAGCATGGAAAAATATGACGCGTTGTTTAGTTTTGTCTTTTACTTGGATTTATACGTCGTATTGTTTTGCGGTAAATAACAGCGACATATTCAAAATCGGTAAATTCATACATACACACATAGACGTCTAAAAGCCACATTGAATTTTTTTCTTTTTATACTTTCATATTTCTTTGTGAATTGTTTGGGCATTCGTATGTGTGTATGCGTGTGTTATACGTTTATACCATTATAATACAAGGTTTATCAAAAACATATTCCTAAATTGTCTTTATATTCAGATGTCTCAATAAATTATAATTCCACTGAGCCTCTTGGTTTACCACTGTTATACAAGTTAGGCCTATTAAGTCAAAATAAATAAGTTAGGCCTATTAAGTCAAAATAAATACATTTAAACAAATGCAAAATCTCAATTCTAGAAACTGCGTGAAACGTATTTTCGGACATAATTTTGAATAGTTCAAAAACCAATAGGAAAAACAAAAACCCTAACATTATTCATTTGCTTACCGCAGGCCACAGTGGCAAAAAAGAAAAAGAAAAAACGTGGCATGTGGAATATAATTATAAACGGACTTTTCTCTACGTTAAAATACTTTTATTATGAGCTTTCGGCCTTCTTTCCCGGAGCCTTCATCATGCAACAATCGGTAAGAGGGCCGAAAGCCCGCAATAAAAGTATTTTAACGTAGAGAAAAGTCCGTTTATAATTCTATATATTAATTTACCTACGTTATGGGTCTTAAACAACATAAACACGTGACGGCAAAATTTAAATACTGTTTATAATAAAACTTCAAGAACTCTTTGCCAAATTGTCTTAACTGGAAACGGAGTAAGTGATGAAAAACTTCGGTCTAGTATATGTGCGGTCTGAGTGAAATAAAAGACATTTGTTGTGATGGGTATTTTTAAAAATATCGCTAACACTCTGCTAAACTTAAGTTCCCATGTCTAGAAACTAACCACAGGTAATAAACTGAGACTTCTAATACGAACAGTCACACAACAACTGTGAAAAATCCGTTTCCCTATGCAATGTAGTGAAAGAATCACTAAGGAATTATCTATAAAGTATTTTTATACTTGACGTACTTGTGCTAGGACCCCAAAAAAGAGTTATATTTCAAGAGCAAGTAAAACTAAAATTAAGTGTAACCAATTTTTTATTTCTTGCTTTTCAGGTTCATATTTCATGCTGTGTTATAATCTACGGAGTGAATAATTCTTCTCGTGATCCATGGCATGCGCACGTTTTACTGACGTCAGGACAGTTCAAATTGCAACGTTAAGCGTCCCTTATGTGACGTGATTTTAGTGTCTAATGACTGACTTACAGACAACACACTACTGTATAGTGGTGCCAGTGGTTAAAATGATCATAAATGTCCATGAAGGTGTCTTCTCCCTTTCCCAAGGCGAATACATATTTACAAATCACCTTAAGTCGTTAGTACTTATCTATAGTGTCATTAATTTTATTTGTATTCCTTTCAAAATAGAAAAAAATTGAATTTGGGTCCACTCTCATCTGTACTCCCCATCATTACTAAGAAAAGCTGAAGAGGGGGAACTTCATGCTGTTTCTGTTTCGAAGGGAATACGTGTAAAACTAACGACTGTACAAATGAGTACTGATGAGGTACTAACGATTTAGGGTGGTTTACGAGCTTGCCTTGGCGGGAGCCAACTTCAAGGACACTTATTAACAGTTGTGTCAAAGAACTTTGAAACATCAGGAAGCATGAGTTTATAGGTAATCATACTTCCGAGAGACCCCTTGTATTATTTTGAATGAAGCAGTAACGTATACTTCACGAAATCTAGGGAACATTTGTTCATAAACTATTCAAACAACAAATCCAAAAAGGCTAGTGAAGTTTGATTAACGTTACGGAAAAAAAAAGTTTCTCTAGCATTTTCGAGTATCATAACTAGTTTGGTCAATTTTACTTAAGTATTAATAATGTTTTTACAAAGATTAAATACTGAATATCAAGCTCTTCAGAACTTTTCAAACATTGATTTATTTCGTAATCGCGTAATGCCTTTATGTAAAGCGTTGTTCCAGCAGGGGTCGCCCACGATTCGACTTATCAATCTGATGACACTGTATAATTAACGAGATACTATCGTCCTTCTCTGTTCGTTTTCAGGCCAATCAATTAAAATGGCGAAAGAAAATGAGATTGGATTCTCCGATATTCATACATGAATTGATGTGTCACCCACTATGATCCACCCTTTGCTTAAATTCAGGACAGAAAATTTTAATAGCCCTCATCCACCCTTTCCAAAGGTTAACCGAAGTCAAGGATGACACCTTTATTTTACATTTTTGCGTATACACGCACGCACACACCTTGCACGTATATCTATCATTCAAATCAAAGGATCATCCCCTAGGCGTGTCTTTTCTCCTATAGAGTAAGTAAATATTTGAAGTCAAATGAGGCGAACTATACAAGGTAGATCGTTCTATTTAGTACAAAGGCAGAGAAATGAGGTTTAAGAAGGATTATAAGTTACGTAGAGAAATTTGACGAAAAACTCAAAATGTCACATACATATATATATATATATACGTACATCAGTCTTACGCTTATCTCAGCTATTGACATTTTTGCAGAGGATTTCGCAATCAAACACAGAATGTTAGAGATTAACAGTGTGCAGCAAACATGATAGGTAATCAGTAATGTAATCTGAAATAGTTTGTAGAACGAACCGGGTAACACACGTACTTACATAAGAGGTCATCGGATTCATACAGCCCGAAATCCAGACGCTAATGATCTGCTATATTTCATTTATCAGATCTGGAACCTGATGCTTAATTCTCTTGAAATAAATTTGTGCAATTACATTCAATACAAAAAAGAAAACCTTATGTTATTCCAGCTATAGATTAGGTAAATGATATATATATATATATATAGAGAGAGAAATAAAATAAGATCTATAGCCTGAATTTTAGGCTACGAATTCATTAATAAGGACGAGCACAATACAATGTCTTCAAAATAAACGACTATTATTCCCTTCCCTCAGTGTTTTACCAAATCAGTTCCCCATACGAAAGTCACAATCTTCCTTATTCAGGGCAATAACGTTTTCTTGATGCTGCTGAATTTATGAAGCTTACAAAGAACAAATAATGATTTGAATCCTTAATTTTCTGTTAAAGTTGATCATTGGACAATTAAGAAATTAATTATATTTATCATTAGACGTTAGTATTAGGCCTATTATATTTTCTAATACTACATTATGTATCTAGTCAGTTGTGAATTTCATTGTTTCTAATTAAGCACAAAGCTGCACCATGGGCTATCTGTGTCCTGCCCACCACGAGTATCGAAACCCGGTTTCTAGCGTTGTAAGTCCGCAGACATGCCGCTGTGCCACTGGGGGGTTGTGAATTTCAATAATTAGAAGAATGTAAAAAGAAATGTTATTAAAACACTGACTGAAATCGAGTTTCCAAAATAAAAAAATCATAAGTCTGCAGGGTTTAAGAATAATATTATGAAAACCAGGTTGATTTTGTGCACATGTCACTATAATGTTTTGTTTTATATCCAGAACAAACTACAACTTTTTTTAGTTTCGCTACTCAGAATTTGGTTTATGATTTGTTTCGCTTCCTTGTGATTACATTGGCATTACATTACATTGTGATTACGTTTGTTTTGTTTATTTTAAGTTAAGCACAAAGCTACATAATGGAGTATCTGTACTCTGTCCACCACGGGTATCGAAACCCGGTTTTTATAGTTGTAAATCCGCAGGCATACCGCTGTGCCACTGGGGGGCAACATTGACTCAACTAACTTTTCAACGCCGTTACGTGAAATTAGTTTTTTTCAAGATAATACTCAGTAATTACGGTCCTAATTAAATTTTGAGTTAATGTTACTAAGTTCAAAGTCACGACGTAGAATATTTCTTATTGGTGCCTGATCGACATCAAAGGTGTTACTCAACCTACGTTCCACGTTTATCGTAAAAGTATTGTCGACTTCCATTAAAAAACAAAATTGCTTCAAAAACAACTCTTACGTTTGAATTTATTTCCATTAAACTAATAAGAAAGCCTTAGTAATAAGTAATACTCTAACCCTTTTCAAAGGCTATGTTCATGTAGCAAAATTCAGTTTCTTCAGCAAATCTTGTGCTAAGTTACACGACTGGTTACCCGCGAATAGCAGTCATTAATTTTGAAGTGACAGGTTAGTGTGAGGCAGTTAGCAAACAGCACCAATTGACAACTCTTGAGTTACTCTTGTCTGACCAAATAACGAGATTTAACAGTCACTCTTATAATGCACAAAAAGCCACAAAATGAAGAACACACATTTTGCGGCAAGGGGACGCGATCACGAATCATAAGATTCACAGTTCGGGTACGCTAACATCTTCATTTTTAATTCAGTCCTTAATTAACACACCAAACTTTGATCACCGTTGTATTAGAATGTCATATTCAATGAAGTAAAGTTGGTCGCATATTACCGAAAAACTTGAATCATAACCTAACCCGACGCTGCGTAGGTTACGTTTCGTGACACGGTTTTGTTTTAAAAGAGTTATTATTAGCTGTGATTTGTACACAGTTTCGTCACTTTCTATTCTGTTTCATTTAAGTTTGCGAGAACGAAGCAATGAAGTTCTTCGCCGATAAAACTAAAAAGAAAACAAACAACCCAATTATCCGAACAATCCATCTAATCCTCAATCTCTTCGTGAATCTCATACAGCTGGCTCGGACAAGTACGAAGTAACTCTAACGAAGCGGTGTGTGTGGAATGTGACGGCTGTTAGCAAGATCCGCCTTCCTTGTAGTGGAGCTAAGGGATTTCACTAGATCTGAGAAGCCATAAAGTAAACAAAACGTAACTGGATGACCCGATTACTTTACAGCTACCCCCGGAGACCGTTCGTCTGGAGATGGGAAGAACGTAGAATGTTGTACAAGAATCACTTCGACCATTATGTGTCTACATATATATCGATAGGTAAAATGATACGGACAAACAGACAGATAACGGACAGTTAAACTGTCTACAATAAATTACAAATATGAATACGAAGAGAATTATTGATAATTTTGCCACAGCATACGTTTAAGAAATGTTATATTTGGACCAACAACTTTATACTTTCATAGCTAATGTCAAGGATTGTTCGTTTGTAATTAAGCACAAAGCTACACAATGGGCTATCTGTGCTCTGCCCATCACGGGTATCGAAACCCGGATTATAGCGTTGTAAGTCCGTAGACATACCGCTGTGCCACTGGGAGGCAATAATGTCAAGGAAGTTTTAAAAGTGTTATTTGTTTCTTCTATTATTTTTTTCAAGATGTTCACTAATGCTCACTTATAAACTTGATTTTAGGCGTTCTACCTTTTTTAATTATGGCAGTTTTGCGTTTTCTCAGTCTTCTCTTTAGTTTTTTGGACACTATTGACCACTGAAGTTACCCTTTTGAACGATTGTGATGGCCTGGCAACGGCCAGGTGGTTAGGCCACTCGACTCGCAATTTGCGGGTCGCGGGTTCGAATCTCCGTCCCACCGAACATCCTCGCTCTTTCAGCTGCGAGGGCGTTATAATGTGACGGTCAATCCAACTATTCGTTGTTAAAAGAGTAGCCCAAGAGTTGCCGGTGGGTGGTGATGACTAGCTTCCTTCCCTCTAGTCTTTCACTGCTAAATTAGGGACGGCTAGCGCAGTTAGCCGTCGTGTAGTTTTGCGCGAAATGGTTGTGATTGGCTTTGCTAGAAGAAGTGATGATGACCCTCGTGGAAAAGGTTTTTTTGAACAGTTCTTATGTAAATCTACTCATGTATATGTTCTCACTTTTAGTGTACTTTCGTCTTATATTATTTGTAGTTATGTTTGTTTGTATTATGAAAAAAGTGAAAATCGTTTAAATATCAGTTAGGGTTATTCCATATGCTGCCAAATAACTACATTCATTGGCCAAATCCTCAGTCACCTCGGAGGTGTCGATTTGCCGCGTCAGGTTATAAACTTCTACTTCTCTCTAGACTGCGTTTTTTTGTGTATTGTTTTCTGTAGTTATCAGTAATTAAATTCAATATAAACGAACCTTTCTGTTTTCAATTCTCTTAGCAATCTTCTAAGATAACAGATTGCTACTCACTATAAGGTTTGGTTTATATGTTTTAACCCAAAGCTATGCAATGGGCTACATGCACTCCTTCCAGCGCAGGGAATCTAATCCTGGAATTTAGCATTGTAAGTCCGTAAACTTATCGTTAGCCGTCATACGGTTATTAAAAAATTCAGTAACTTCGCGTGACCGCTTTTAAGTTGCACACAATACGAGAGCCTATCTACAACGTTTAACGAATGTTCAACTTTAGAATATTAATCAATGCATCGAGAGATTACAGATCATTAAATAAAATTAGACACGTCTCAAACACCAAATGGTAAATTTAATATTACAAAACTATTTTATTTCTGTGCCACCATAATAACTTCATCAGGCTACACTGCTTTGATGCTTAATAACGTTGAATTGACGGTTATGATAATTTCGTATTCAAGTTGTCATCATCACCATCAGAAATAAAAGAAAAATAACGTCACGTCTATACGATTTTGCTCTTTCATAACGTGCATTTTTAGGAAATGAAACTGTCCAATAAAATGCCCATTTTAAACAATCTTACAACACTATATGAGCCAAGCTGATGAGCTGAACTTACATTTCCAACAGTACAAATCCCTTACGTATTATCCTAAAATATAAGTTGTTTATAGCAGTACTGATACTGTATTTTATTTGAAAAACAAAATACTGATATCTGTAAAAGATTTCTTAGATAAATCTTCAATCACGTCTAAGAAAATCCACAACTTCACTATGTGTGCTTTTTCAGTGTACACCACGTTTTATAGCTAGGAATTATTATTTTTAATTATAATCAAATTAATCATATACACTCGAAAATTATATTAAACTAAGAGGAGGTTAGAGAAAATAACAGTTTGTTTGTTTGTAATTAAGCACAAAACTACACAATAGGCTATCAAGTATGAATGTTTGGGTTACACTATTGAAGAAAATCAATGCTCACAAGTATACGGATGAAGTGACCACACCCTGCGGATGAGAGGATACGAGTGTATGCTATCGAAGGATTCTGCTTAAAATCTTTTTTGCTTTATTTGAGACTACATTGTAATGTCAGTAAACATAGAAGTCTCAAAACACAGATTGAGCTTTTCTTAAACAAATTTCCGTATGAGCATATTAAATAGTGTTTAATAACCTAAGGTGTGTTATTTTAAGCTACAACATAGAGGCTTGAATGGTAAAGTGGTAGAGCCTTGACTCGAAATTAAAACAACTTGCAGGTGTCATGGACGAACAGAGTTGATGTTTCCCCCTGTACAACAACCAGATATCATGGACGAACAGTGTTGTTGTCTCCCCCGTACAACAACCAGATGTCATGGACGAACAGAGCTGTTATTTTCACCTGTACAACAACCAGATGTCACTGACGAACAGAGCTGTTGTTTCCTCCTGTACAACAACCAGATGTCATGGATGAACAAAGCTGTTGTTTCCTCCTGTACAACAACCAGATGTCACGGATGAATAGAGCTGATGTTATCCTCTGTATAACAACGAGATATCATGGATGAACAGAGCTGTTGTTTCCACCTGCACAACAACCAGATGTCATGGATGAACAAAGCTGTTGTTTCCACCTGTACAACAACCAGATGTCACGGATGAACAGAGCTGATGTTATCCTTTGTATAACAACGAGATATCATGGATGAGCAGAGCTGTTGTTTCCACCTGCACAACAACCAGATGTCATGGATGAACAAAGCTGTTGTTTCCACCTGTACAACAACCAGATGTCACGGATGAACAGAGCTGATGTTTTCACCTGTACAACAACCAGATGTCATGGGCGAACAGAGCTGTTGTTTCCACCTGCACAACAACCAGATGTCATGGATGAACAAAGCTGTTGTTTCCACCTGTACAACAACCAGATGTCATGAACGAACAGAGCTGTTGTTTTCACCTGTACAACAACCAGATGTCATGGACGAACAGAGCTATTGTTTCCACCTGTACAACAACCAGATGTCATGAACGAACAGAGCTGTTGTTTCCACCTGTACAACAACCAAATGTCACGGACGAACAGAGCTGTTGTTTCTACCTGTAAAACAACTACATGTCATGGACGAACAAAGCTGTTGTTTCTACCTGTAAAACAACTACATGTCATGGACGAACAGAACTGTTGTGACTGAACTACTATTCTCTAAGTATCACATTACAATAACGTTTGTAGAAGTATCCCACAACAGATGTCCAGTCTACGAAGTGTTACTTTAAAACGTAATAAAAACACACTAAAAGGATTAACAGAAATCAGTGAAAGCCTGTGTCATGTCTGTTTAACGTGGCCTTCCTTCAATAGAGTAGCACGTTTATATGCTAATTATTATTTTCAATTGCCAAATTAACCTCGTTTTATTTTAATGTTTAACATTTCAAGATGCGATTAATAAAAGATCTTATGAACTTATTGTGATTTATTTTAGTAGTTATGTAACAAATAAGAAAAAAATATGTTTAAAGCAGTTTCTTCACACACCAACTGTTATATTTTCTTTGTTTCTGTTATATACGTACATTACAAAGGAAAATCGCTACCCATAATTTGCTACATGCGAACACTTCAAAACAATACATCCTCCTTCCAGCCAGGTACTAGAAAGTGTCTCAACTTTGGCGTGTAAGAGGTAATAGGTCTGATTTTGGGTGATGTAAAAATTTGATCACCACACATGGTGAAACCCATAACAACCAATGTTAACTTTTTTGCACTTACATTCGAGATCTCTCTCCGAAACTGTGAATTACCAAGAAATAGAGTTAGTCCTAACTGACTCACGGAAAACGAGGAGTGGTGAGATGGGCCTTGAAGGAAGGTGTTTCTGTAATCAGCACCACCCACATTACCAATGTGACGGAAATAACATGACAAGGTAAGTAATAAAGACATTCTCTAACAAGTACAACTCCAACCAAACTAATACGCCAACACTGCGTCAAAATGACTTCGCTCAAACTGGACATGCTAACGTTCATGCTACGTACACCTTGCTCAGTTTTTTTTTTTATTTGTAGATGTTTTTGTCGAATGTTACTGAACTAGGCAGTGGATTTGTGAGTGTATGTGTTGTGAGTGAGTGATTGAGACAGAGAGAGATAAGTATTTATTTCTTCACGGAAGGATTCATGTATTTAATAAAACAATAAGCTAATCAAAACTTCAAACTTCAGAGATTTCAAACGCCCTTTATTACACCTGGAATACACCCTCGTCCGTCATTTAAATAAATAAACATATGATGGGATTTCTTTTTTTCAAGCTTTATAGAAAAGAAAAATAATTAGAGAGGGGGATAAAAGATAATGTTTAACGTCTTAAGTCACCAGAAAAGCTTCCATTTAAACTGATAAACTGCCCAAATTTAGCACTGTGTATTGAGATGCACAAATAAACTGAACTCGTGAATATAGTTACAAGAATTTTAAATATTGAAATGAAACAAATTCAGACTTAATTTGTCTTAAGAATGAATGTATAGATTTGGTAAAGAATTCAGTCTACTACGGTTTTACACAGTGCTTCTACAAATCTTATACCAATTGATACATTTGGTGGAAAACGAAGCCTGATAATGAATCACAGAGCCACGGTAACAATTGTAAACTTCTTTAACGAACGTTTCGAAATTACACATATTCCATTTTCAGAAGATGGAATATGCGTAATTCCAAAACGCTCATTAAAGATTTTACAAATTGTATACCAGTTTTTTGTATTGATTGAAGCACTTATATAGCTACGTTACTAACAGCAAAATATGTGGATCGCCAAGAAACAAATATTGGTAAAATGAGGGATTCACTGTTTCAAACAGGTGATCCTGTGGCATGTTTTAAGCTTATAAACTGATAGCAACTTTTGTTTTCTAAACTTAGGTAATTATATTGATCATTCACTAATTCTATCTTTCTTTAATGATCAGATAATTTTGTCTGTAAAATATAATTGATATCTTCACCGAGGTCACGGAATGTATATACGTGTATTTTGGCTGTGCCCTTCTCCACTCAGTTATGCAGCTGAACGGAGAAACCTGAGCTTTCAAACCATTACAACAGCCTCAGTGAGTCTTCCCTGACTGAAGAAAGCTGAATATTTGATCATGGTGGACCTTTACTTGATTTACTAACTAGAACAATGTGAATTGCGATACTTGTCAAAAACTTTCTCTGAATCTTAACCACACTTTTTCGAACTCTGTTGTCCAGGCTAACAAGAACAAAAATCCATATTTATCAACACATTATTCAGGCTGGTTGTCTGGCGCCTTAGTACAAGACGCCTTTCCTTAGCCCAAGTAAACTCAACGGAGAACTAAGTCGGTCCCGGGTGCGTCGTTTTACTTACCAAACGAAGCTCGTGACTGTCGCAAGCTAACAAGATAACAGTGAAATATATTTGCCAGAAGAAAAAAAAAAGTCTGGAGGAAAGATGAGATTAATTTAACATGAAAACGTGTATATAGCAATAAAGAAACTCTTAAGTAAGAACATTACTGTACGTACATAATATCGTGGACGATAGTTCTAGCTTAGAATCTGTTACTGTATCAGACGCTGTGCTGTAACTCCAGAACTGGGTAAAGTGCTGACTATTTTTTCGGTTTTTATTAGATCAAGAACTTTTCAAAATGGAAGTACTTATTCACACAGCTAACGATAAATTGTAAACTGAATGTAAGTTTTGAATTTAGTTCTGAAAACTACAAACTCTTCGATCTTTGGATCAAACCGTCATACACAGTGAAGAATTAAAAACGAAGCTCTAGAGGTTGGTTCTTCCAAGAGATTTTAAATCGAACTTTCGATTCCCACGAAGGAACTGTTACTCTATGCTAAATTCCAATGGTAACTTGAATTTAAAATGGGGTTACTTATGTAATGGCACGTACAGTCGATTGATGTGAAAGAGCTGACGTTATTTTGATAAATTGTATCTTACCTTCCTTATGGTGCCAGATAGCCTACTGTTAACTTTGTTCACAAGTTGTTTACATCTCAAGAGCATAATAATATGAATGTAGTAGATACATAAAAAATGCAGTCATGTTGTTCTTGTTATGCAACAATAAGACTGAAGGAAACTCCAAGAGGTTTCCAAACTTACTACCGTAAATACTGAACACTCTCTATCACATACAAGACAAGATTTGTATTCTATTCTTCTGAAATGTTACTTATCGATACCTTTTCACCAGATTAAATTCATTTTTTTGGTACGATATTTAAATGAACGGAACCCATGTCAAGCTTTTTCCTTTGTATTTCTCTAACACCAGATAGACGCAGAAAAGTCTTACCTCCTCCTTTGTGTTGTAACACCATAAATACAGAAAAGTGGTACTACTTCCTTTGTATTGTCTAAAACAAGAGACAGACAAGTGGTACTTCTTCCTTTATATTTTTAAACCATAAAGACAAAAAAGTGATACTTCTCCCTTATGTGTTGTAACACCATAAAGACAGAAAAGTGATACTTCTCCCTTATGCGTTGTAACACCATAAAGACAGAAAAGTGATACTTCTCCCTTATGCGTTGTAACACCATAAAGACAGAAAAGTGATACTTCTCCCTTATGTGTTGTAACACCATAAAGACAGAAAAGTCACATTTCTTCCTTTGTGTTGTAACACCATAAAGACAGACAAGTGATACTTCTCCCTTATGTGTTGTAACACCACAGAGGTAGAAATGCCATATTTCTTCCTTTGTGTTGTAACACCATAAAGACAGAAAAGTCACATTTCTTCCTTTTTGTTGTAACACCACAGAGGTAGAAATGCCATATTTCTTCCTTTGTGTTGTAACACCATAAAGACAGAAAAGTCACATTTCTTCCTTTGTGTTGTAACACCATAAAGATAGAAATCCCATATTTCTTCCTTGGATTGTTTCGCAATTATGGAACTCATAACATTACAGCACAATTCATTCAAGCGGGGTTAAACCTATACGAGGTGTATTACAGCACGTTCTTTTATATTTAACTCACAATGATTTAGTTAGAAAGTTAAATTCTAAAGTCAACATTCAGTGCATTCTATACAAAAGGTGCATCTTGAAAAAATACAAAACATCCCATAAAAATTTACTTTTCCGATGCAAACGACAAGATAAACTAAGGATTATTCACATGCTATGTGTCTAATTGAAATATAGCCAACATATAATAAATTGTTAAAATAAACAAGCGTGTGTGTGTGTGTGTGTGTGTATGTATAACTAAAATGAACTGATTCTCATAAAGGAGCATCCAACAATTTACTAAAATTCACTGTCTTGATACATATACAGAACTTAGTCGTTACTAGAGACCAAGTATGGTGTTTATACATTTAAAAGTAAAAGTGTGTATGCAAATCCAAGTAGGTACCTGATTTGAAATATACTCGACTTTAGGAAGTGGTTATCAGTTATGGCTTATTTCCATTCGTTTTAGTTACAACAAAATGAAAATGTGTAAATTTCCTGCGACAAAAATAATTTAGCTGTTTGATACATGTACAATTATATGTTTATTATATTCTTATATTTAAGATGTGCATCTTTTCTGAGTAGGAGCGAAAGACACCAACTCTAACATCTTCCAATCGGTTAAGAGATTAAAGTAAAAATATGAAAACATATTTAGACTATGTGAAAGTAGCCTCTCCTCGTAATCTTTTAACAAGTGTAGCAACAGCTGTTCCTGTGTTGGAAATTCCTCAAAAACTAAAAACATTTTTAGTGGTTATATATGTCAACTTTCGACCACTAAAATCGTGCCAACAATAAAAAATATATATCAACAAACTACAGGTGTAATTGTTTATTTATGAAAGTTGTATTTTAAACGTTTTTATAAAAAGCAACTTTTTAACGTATTATTGTGTTTCATGTATAACATATGCGTTAAATATTCTATTGCAGTTCATTTTTATTTATAAAACATTTATTTTTAGTAATATGACAGTAGATTTATGATAAGTAGTTTTTTAATGAAAGAGCACTTTACAACTGCACACAGTAAATAGTTTTTAGTCTTATAACATTTCTTAGCTAAAGAGTATCTTTATTTTGTTAAAACTTTAAAAAACAATTCTAATTGCCAGGAAGGAATTTAATATTTTTGTAAAATTCTTGATCCTAAAGTTTAAAAGTCAGGAATATACCATAATAAAAGTAACATGTTAACTTCAAGTGACTGCAAAGTAAACCACGGTGTTAAAATACAAACGTTTTCGTTTACCCTTTAAAGTAACCTGCAGTTCAAAATTCAGCCAACGGTAGGGGCTATAATTAACGGGTAGGATTTTCAGCCCAGATGATTACATAAATCTTCAGTGTTTAAATTTACTCCCCTATTTTTAAGTGTGTGAAAACGACACCGTGGAGAACAAATTTTGTATCCAATCCAGGCTTTTTACATCACACACAAACACCACTCTTCTTGTTGTCTCTTACACCGCTGTAATTCAGTTGAGTTTTTATTTCTTTCTTTCTTTTCACTATCATACAATACTTAGTACTTTATGTACACCTTATTGACCCGATTATAGGGCGATCTCGAAAATAAGGCGACCCATGTTTTCAGAAACTATGGGAAAGAAAAATAACTGAGTGTCATAACGTCCTTTTTAAGGTCCGCAAAATCAATACAATAACTGAAAAGCCTGCAGGTGGATTAGTTGCAAGAATTAGCGATGACCTTGAGCGAACAACCGGCTAGAGTAGGGGGAAGCGTCCTGTGGTCGGCCGCAATTATAAGGTGACTATGAATTTTACAGACTAATTATTAATCAAAAACCTCGCCTTATATATATACGGTACTTTACAAAGCTAAGAAACAAAAAGGACAGCCTATATCTAATATGTATACACCGTTCTGCGAAGAAACTAAAGATCTTACAAGGAAAAGAGCGGTTTTAAACCTAAGATCATTTAACGCTGATGTACTGTAAATATTACATTAGGTTTCACAGATAGTTCTGTTGGAATATTAATTTGATTTGTTGTTATTGTCATTTTGTTAACAAATAACTACAATAACGTTAAAATAAAAATGCTTTGAAAACTTTATTCCGGATCTTAAGTGTAGACTCGTATTAAACTTAATACAGCGTACAACATTTCTTCCATCTCTCTATTCATTCTGAAATAATTACTTTACAAAACATTCTAAAATAATGGTTAACTCCCTCTTTTTTTTTTTGTTCAAACCGTAACACGCAACTTCCTGTCAAATAAAATAAAATTTCCTATGAAACAAAACCGCATACTGTTTCAAAACACCCACTAAAAACACTATTTTTACGCCCCAAATCCATAAAAGAAATAATAACCATCAAGACATATTATTCACGAATTCAAATACAAATTATTTTCAAATCCTTCTTCAAAATATAGAATCTTTTTAGAACTAAAGCTTTTTTTTTTCTCACTGTTGTGTCTTCATGGTTGTCTATAAATACATTTGTAATGACTGTAAAGTCAGATACATTGCTAAAAGAAATAAGCCACATATATACATACGAGTGGTCCAGTGGTTAGCATGCCGGGCTATGGATCTGCGAGTTCCCTCCTTCGCATTAAGAAAAAACAAACAAAAAACATTTCACTTCGCACTTTAGAGTCGTGGGTGCATTATAAAGGTGACGGTCAAATTCTACTACCCACTATTCTGTCAGAGAAGAGTAGTCCAAGATTTGGTGATGGGTGATGTTGACTAGCTTCCTATCCTCTACTCAAAATTAGGGAAGGCTAACGCAGATAGCCTTTGAACAGCTTTGCATGAATGTCAGAAATCAAACAATATATATGAACCTGTGAACACGTCGAATTATCAAACAAAACTGGTCAAAAGCTCTTAAATTCTCCAGATTCTCCAGTACGTCTACATATATAATTTCAAAACTTTTACCTTAGGTTCGTCAAAAAAGTTATATATCTGATTGTCCTAAATTACTAATATTGACACTTGTAACTATTTTATGTTTGTAGTTAAGCACAAAGCTACACAAAGGGTTATCTGTGCTCTGCCAACCACGGATATAGAAACCCGGTTTATAGCTGTGTCGCAGACATACCGCTGTGCCACTGGGGGCAACTATTATATGTAAATTGCTGTTCCTGTATTTTATCACACTTTCCATTGTAGCTCACTAATGATAGAATTTGTAAATTCTGAAACGGTCGATTACAGCAATGTCTGTTACTATAGCCGTGGCATTTTTGCTTATTATTAAACTTCGATTCCTGCCAGAAGTATTTAGATGGTAGAAGTTTTTATCTTCTTTTTTTTTCTAAAAATAATTGAATTATTAATTGTTTTATTTTTCATCCCAACCTCAGATATATATATATATATATATATATATATATATATA
>NW_013665633.1:9522-43839 GCF_000517525.1 Limulus polyphemus | reverse complement strand
ATATATATATATATATATATATATATATATATATAAGCTATTTCCAACCCTATGAATTATCTTCATGTAAACTATAAAAAAATAAAAAGGATTAAATTTAATTAAACACGAATGGCCTCATTCACCTTCAGTGTCTTCTACGAATCTTCAATTCGCTTTTGGAATATATTGAATAAAAAATAAGTAATATAATCAAACACTGAAAAAAAAAACAACTTTTAATATGAATGTTGAACCAAGCAATTTGTTTGTCAGGGCATAAATACAGCTTATATTGGTGATTTTTGTCTTTGTTTTAAAACTGTGGAATAACGGGAAACTATGCCTGGCTTTTAGGGAGTTCTTGTGAAAAATAAGAGGTGTTCTTGTCCTAATCAGCAGTGGCATTCTCTGTGTAATTCATCAGTAACGCCAAGGCTCATTGTTAAGCTGCTTTTAAAACTAACAACAAATACATACAAAACTAGTAGAAGGTGGAGATTTCAATGAAGTATAAAGCTCACGTTTCTATGAACAATTCCGGAATAAATTGTTTCAAAATTCGAACTTTTTGCCAAGACAGCAGTTGTTTTCATATGAACCAATTTTCTGCTAGCAAAGCAGAACTAATCATTTAGATTGATTTAGAATGCAAGGCTTGAGGACCACCTCTAACCATACTATGATTATACACAAAACATATTACTGGTTGGGGGGGGGGGGGGTCGTGAAGGCTAATATCTTAAACCTACGCGATTTATCATCTACAGAGAAAATCAAACGAAAATGACTTTGGATGTCAGCTTCCTTGGGCTAATACAAAAGGCAAATTAATTAAGGCCAGGTTTTAACATGCTACTCCCCTGTTTCACTACATAATTTATGATTTAATGAAATTGCTACCGAGGCTCAGTCGGAACTAAAGTGTTTGTTGATACTATCGCTAATAAAAATTCAAACATTATTAAACGTCCTGCATAAAATTGGAGATTTCGAAAGTCATTTAGAACGTACAGTGACGACAATAATCTTCCTTCTTCCGTGTAATGCTTAATGTTAGGTTAAATTTAACTCTGTGTGTGTGTGTGTTAGATTAAACGATAAACATTTTTTTTAACTTCATCAGACGTAATGTTTTTGTGTTTTTTTTCCGGTATATTTCATTTAGTAAACCATACGTTCACTTTAAAAACAACAACATAAAAACAAAGCGGATGAAGCTTAAGTGGGCGCAAAAAGTTTCACTCTTAACAAAATGTAAATATCGATTTCGACAAAAGTTTTTTTTCATCATCACGAGAGCAGTTTTTCTCCTCACTACTACTTATATCCGTCATACATCATTTCTCAAAGTGACATTCGTAACATCCCTCCCTAACTTTCAAAAAATAAAATGTTTTCAAAAGTTTGTATCCAGAAAGTGTTTCCCTCTTTCTTGGCGCGTGTACTTTCTAGCTGACTTTTTTTCTTTTCCTTTTTTTCTATGTTTAAACTTAATTGAATTTAACAGAATTTCTACAGTTGGCTTATTTTGTTCTTGTTACGTAGTTTCCATAGCATTGAAAACTATACACTACGTGATAAGCATATCTCCGACTTCGCTGGATGTGTCGCTTACAGAAGTACAGTGTATAATATATTTTAACACTTTTCGTACAGCTTTAACGCATGGTACGGTTACAATTGATAAGTATCGTTAAGGATACTGATATATCAGAGAGTTTTTTTTCTGTTGTTGTTGTTGTTTTAACGAAATGCTTTACAACAGGAAATGTGCGTTCTGTCCACCACGGGGAAGCAAACCCCGAATTTTAGCGTTATTAGTCTATAACCTTACCGCTGAACCACTGGGGAACGTATCAAAAAGAAACCTAATATTGAAATACTAAAATTACTCGGGAATATTTTACTCCTATCCGGGCCTGTTGTTCTCGTCTCATTTCTGCAAACAAAAATAAATAAAACATCGAGTTTCAAGCATTATGGCCGTGGGTACGCTATAAGAGTGAAAGTTAAATCAAAATATTTGATCACAGTAGCCCAAGTGTTGGCGGTGGGTGCTGTTGACTAGCTTCCTTCTCTCTAATCTATCAGTTCAAAATTAAGGATGACTAGTGCATATAGTCTTTGATTAGTTTTGCGCGAATATCCGAAACAAACAAAATTCCCCTACCCTATATATATAGCCTCACCCCCCTACCCTCCTTTTTCGTGAAAAACGCAGTATATATTTAATAATTTTGTGGAAGGGCATTACGTTTAAAATTTAACAGAGCATCTGAAACACGACGTTAGGGCATTAAATAAACGACGATGCAAAATTCGCGTATCACTTTTCGAAATATTCACCAGTTAGTGAAACACAAACACGAAACATGTTTAATAAAAAAAGAAAATCAAAGTGAGGGTGGGACTTTTGAATTAGCTTTTGCACTACTATATTGTAAAAAAAACAACTGCTTTTATTAAATTCAAACATATTAATTAATACCGTAGAAACTCGAGCGTGGCCACTGTAGTGAAGCTTAGCGCGTGATACATTCAGATAATACTGTGTATTTATCTAGCATTTTTTTTTGCCATACCAGGAAAGAAAAATATTTTTGTTTACCCTCTCATGGGTACATCTATCAGATCATTCACAAAATAAAGTATTTGCGCAAACTCTTTAATTAGTACTAGCATGACTATTTTCGTATCATCCCCCCCCCCCTACACCCAGGTTTTAGCCCTTCAACTTTGTGCTATCTTTATCTACACAAATAGTGAATAGGTGAAAAAAAGAAAATCGGGTTAAGTCTGCAATAACGACTGTCAGTTATAGCTACGATTATTGCAGTACAATTTCCGAATCAGACACTTGAAGTCAGGAATCTTGTACGATAGCAGGGCGAAAAGGCTTATTTATCTGTTTCCGGTGGCAGAACTTAGCTTTCATTGGTCCGGCTGTCGTATGGGGATAAAACATTACACATACGCTGTTCATTGAACCAAGAGGGGAACAATTGTTATCGTTCATAGAAATGCAAATTGTGGACATTTTCCCTCACATAAAGTGAACTTACAGAGGTGTACCATTTTTGAAAAACAAAAACTTCTTGTCCAAGTTACAAAATTGTAGAAACATCTACTTTCCCCTACTCTCACTAACAAAACTCACAGAAAAAGTAAAAGATCATATGAAAAGCTCAGATGCAAAACACTGTATATCCAATTTAACTACTTTGAAAAAAAATCAACTTTTCTTCTGTAGTTTTCATAAAAATGCTATAAAATCAAATTATTACATGGAAGCCTAAATATATAATTTTATTATTTATTTATTTATTTAAAATTTGATAAAATATATTTTATGTTAGGGCAAAGCACTTTATGTCCGTAGTCTTTTTTTGTGTGTGTGAAAATTGCAGCATACCCATAAATGCAATGCCATTGGCAACTGCACTTTGTAGCTGAAAAACATCGAAATATTTGAGATATTTAGAGATTTGTAATTGTAGTAGGCCATAGTTCAATAATTATATTATTATTACTATCAGACTAACTCATTCTACAGACGGTAATTCACCGGTATAAGGCACGCATGAACAGTGGGTACGGCGTAACTAAGACACAAACAAAAAATTAAGTTCTGAATATTTTCTTTCATCTTTTAAATCTCACCGCAAATGTGGATTACAATAAGACTACGTCGTACCCTTAGAAATTAGCCATTTGATGTTGGCCAGTGATGACCGTTCTTATGAATATTAAACCCAGGGGAAGGGACTACCCACGGTAGGTAATTAAAAGGTCTATGTCCGTTAGACACTCCCTGTGACTGATTTACTGCCTGTCATGGCCGGTTTTGGTTATGCTCGGACCATAAGTGTGAAAAGAGATAGAGAGCAGACCAACAGACAACACCGCCGGCATTGTGATAAGATTATATAAAAACTACATACAGCTTGTCCCAAAAGTATATGACGTACTACAGCCTTAAATCACGACAAGATAGTAACAGTTGCGAACTTACTTGTGATGGTTGAAGGGAACGTGTATACAGTTTTTTGTACTAATAAGTGTAATCACGTGTAACGCATGCGTGGTCACCAAATGCGTTATTAACAAACATGGTCACAGACAGGGTTATGTGCGTCTTGTGGCTAAGCTCCAGGCTAGCAGAAATGCAATAACAATATCATAATATTCTGGACGATTCTACAAAATTTAAAACCTTAAATAATGACCTTTTATCTCTTAGCATTCAACGTGAGGAAAAAATCCAAAGGTATCTAAGAGAACTAAACAACAATAATATTATATCTGAAAATATTGCTTCTTCGCTTTATCCAACTGCCTCCCGTCCTGGTATGTTATACGGCCTTCCCAAAATCCATAAAACAGGTTCCCTCTTCCGACCCATTCTTTCCACTATAGGCACACCTAGTTAGAAACTTGCTAAATTCCTTGTACCTATACTTAAGCCACTCACTACTAATGAATATGTCATCCCGGATTTCTTCCACTTTGAACGTAAACTAAGTCAACTACCCCCCTCTGATAATCTCTTCATGGCGAGCTTTGATGTTACCTCCCTCTTTACAAATATTCCTCTGAATGAAACTATTAATACATGTATATCTGAGCTTTCCCGTAATGACATCATAATGTATGGAAAAGATATGAATTCTATCAAGAAGTGGTTCTGACAATTCCTAGAATAAGTGAGCTTGTTACACAAGATAAAGAGTAGAAAAGATTCGCCATGGGACGATACCCTAGTCAGTACGTTCCCCAAACACCACTTCTCTGGGTTTACGTGAAGGCGATCGTCTATGAGACAAAGGTGGCTGATCTGGGGACACTATGTGAACAAGTCGCCTCTGTAATGGCTACTATGACACCCGATATTGGCCAACACATGAAATAGAATATCGACTCAATATCACAGAGGGAGCACATGTCGATGTGTATTGACGACAAATGAGTGTGTGATGAAACAAAACTGTTACTGTCTTTTCACAGTTTAAGTTTGTAATACGTTACATAATTTTCGAACAATCTATATTATTCTTTTCGCGTATTCTATAGCTCTCGTAACCTTCGTATTCTATGGCTCTCGTAACCCTTGATTCTCATTAAAGCGCGGAAGGCCCATTTAACTCTGAAGGCTAATATAAAAATATAATGCAAAGCCAATAACTAAAAAATACAGAAGGAGAAACCTTTGAGTTAAGCAAAAAGACAGCAACATCACAAAAGTGCAATAGTTGTTAGTCACTCCTTATTGCTAGTAAATGTTTATGATATCCTCAAGTGAACGAATTTCTCTACAAGTATAGGACAAAACCGCACGGTCGAATATGAAATTTGCCAAGTTATCTGAACCCGAAAACTCGCCTGAGGTTTTGAGTTGCGTGAGAAATAAACAGATTGGACCCGTTTTAAGGGTAGTTGAAAGTCTTTATTACAAACACAACAAGAAAACAAGTGTAAGTACTTACGCATACAACTGGAAGGTCGTATCAGCCTTTCTTCCCTCGCGTTGAATCTCTACAGAACTAGTCACTGAATCAATGACTAATTCTTCAGCCTTTCTTCCCTCGCGTTGATTTTCTACAGAACCAGTCACTGGATCAATGACTAGTTCTTCAGCCTTTCTTCCCTCGCGTTGAATCTCTACAGAACTAGTCACTGAATCAATGACTAATTCTTCAGCCTTTCTTCCCTCGCGTTGATTTTCTACAGAACCAGTCACTGGATCAATGACTAGTTCTTCAGTCTTTCTTCCCTCGCGTTGAATCTCTACAGAGCCAGTCAGGAAAGACCCAAAACTCTTGGTTTTATGCTTCTACAAAACTGTCAATTTCTTTGTCTTGTAGGAGTCACCACGTGGTCTATCACTTTCTCTTAACATTCGCAGTGTTAGACATTCCAATGTCTTCTCCTCGGCCAACAAGATAACTTTTCGCCAGGACAGGAAGTGACACTTGATCCGAGAAGTAGAGATAGACGAGACAAATCACGCTTGAACGGAGAAATTTCATCGGTTCTGGACCAAATGTTTTTATGATAAAACCCTGATAGAAGCAGAAATTACACGAAAACTTCAAAAAGTTCTATGTCACCAAAGATGGCAAAAAGTACGTGACATACTCGAATATCACTCAGTTACATCTCTTGATCGATATAGAGGATTTCTAGCGTCGTCTACTGGACACTTTGGTTTGCTACTGTTTCATATTTCTAAATATGTCAAATATTTCGGATGTTTTTCAGTAAATTACATTGTTTTAAAGCTAGTACTTTCTCATGTCGATGGCGTTTTACTAAAATAACTATCTTGACGCTTCTTGACACTTGTAATTAGTGAGACTGGGGATTAGTACGTTAAATGGTTACGTGTTTGTCCCTCAGACAAATATTGTTGTTCCGAGTGTCGGATGACATGACTTCCACAATCCTGAGTGATAACCACCGTACTTTCAAGAATTTAGTTCCAGCCATAAAAAACAGATAAGTCTAGTTATCGAAATACATGAACCTCATTTTAACAGTACAAATACAAGTACACTCAGTAAGGTTTCCTTAAAACAATAATGACTGATTTTTTACATATAATAGTTCTGGATGTTTCGTTTTTTCTCTAAAGTGTCTAAAAAGTATTGTACGTCCAAAACACATCCTAAATGTTCGTTACAGCAAGATTTCATAAATTTGCAATAAAAGGAAAGCTAAATAAATTAAAAGTTCATCAAAGATGATTTATGAAAACTTTTTGGAGAACTTCAAATGACTGCATTAACTTTAAAAAAGGAACATAATTTTGTATTTATTTTTGTCAGGAATGATTTAGTCTGTGCAGTATAAAATGCTCTTTGGTGAGTGGATAGCCTTTGAATCTCATCTACATATACATCAGTTGGCTAAAACAATTTCCTTAACCTAAGCATGGATTTCTCCGTTGTCTAAGAAAAGTATAGTAATACACATAAAGTGATTTTAAATTAAATTTCCGAATGTTTAATAAGACTGTTAATCTCGCATGTTCTTTCCACCGACGGATGTTAACGCATATAGAATTATCTATTACCAGCTAACGTTGCACACAACCATGTGGGCGATAATGGAGAAGCTTCTATATTTGTATTATGGCTAAGAAATTACGCAATATGTGCCTGAAACAGTGTACATTATCTAAAACTAACTAATCCCAAAAATGTGTAATAAGTGGGAGCGTAAAGACTGTTTTTCACGAGCACAACGGAAAGTTGGAAACGAAGAATGCTTTACTGGAATGAACACATGACACGTGGTGTACTGTAGAATACAGATGTTAATACCCTTGGTGTTATTAGAAAGGATTTTGTGAAAATATACTTTAATTTAATTTTAAACGCGGAAAGTTTAGCAATTTAATTAATCCAAACCTGGTTATCGATAAGAAAATATACATAAAATATGCTTTTTGACGTTTTATCGCTCAAAACACATGAAAAGAAGTGGTTATATAAAAATAATACGCAGAGAAAATTCATCTCCATAATGAATTTCACATTCACTGGCGAAATTTCGAGTTAACGCTTTTCCAAGGTCAAATATCGAAAGCTCTCTGTCATTAGACATCAACATCCATTGTTATCACTCACTGCTGTCACATTCTGGAACTCGTCGTTATCATTCAATTGGAATTAAATTAGTTTTGCACAGCAATTTAAAAAAAAATAACGAAGTTTCTTCTTTCTTTTTTTTTTCTTTTTCGTTTAATAAAATGACATTTAAAGGCACCAGAGCACGCGATTGATAATGACTTAAATTGCATTTATCTGCCCCCTCCCTTTTTTTTTTGTCAACGCCTATGTAATGGTCAGACACACCATAATAAAACGGAGACGTTTCAAAACAGATTTCATATTATGTAATAACAACAACAAAAAAAAAGCTTTCAGGCCCATCATTGTGCAAAATCACAAAGTAAATGCTAGACATGCATTCAACAGTCACAACTTAAGTCCATGATGTTTTCATAAACGTAACAGGGTATCAGGAAGAGAAAGATATTACTTAATATATTTCACTTGACATTGAAGCTACGCCTTAATTTCATTCCCATATGACAAGCAGTTGGCGCCAAAGAGAAATGGGTCAAGACAGACATAACTGGTCATTTTCTTCGTAAATGATATCCAGGAATTGGCTGTTTTAGCGTATATCATAAACGTTGCAACCGTATAGGACTCGACTACCCAATGATCAATCAGCTACCAATTATGACGTACAAGTAATGACTTTCTTTCTTGGACAACATGACTGTTAGGAGTTCAATAATACAGTTTTCATGCAATGCTAACGTCAGTGTTTTTGCATGTACATTAACTGACTTTGTACGAAGTAGAAAATTTTAAAAACATGCCATTATATAGTTTTTTTAATCCTCGTTGTTTTGAATAAAAAATAAAAACATGGAATTTGCGAGTCAGCAAAGAAGCATTTACAAGCAAGTGAAGCGTTATATTCTAATATTAACCGTGTAGTTTCAATCACCCAACATATTCTTAATAAAACCGTATGACTCGGTAAAGTTACATAATTTTGAACTGTGTTAAAATTATTTTGCGAATTTTTAAGCATGTTTTAATATTATATCTAGTTTGTTTGTTTTTTCCAAATGCCGAAAAACATTTTAATGCAAATTTCCCCAAATATAGTTCCAATTTTTTAAAAAAAAACTTTAAGAAAGACAGAATGACCAGTAAGTATGGTATTTTAATCAGATATAGACACAATATCTCAGATATGGGCATTTTGCCATGAATAACAGATGTTTTCTTGTAAACCAATATCGATAGAATCTCTAACAAATATATTTTAATCACCATCGCACTTCGAGGTTTGAACACTTTCACGTTTATTTTCCAACGGTCCCTTTATGTCTGCAAAAAAAAAAAAAAAAAAAACCATGAAAAAGAACTGCCAGGACCAATAACTGATTGATTTCAATAAGCACCTACCGCCTATAAAACTATTTTAGCTACAAATGTACGTTGTCAAACAGGTTTTTAATGCAGTAGGGTCCACCCTTCTCTCAGGGTCGATCAACTCCATTAGATCACCCATCACACTAACCACAAGTTTTAACTGACTGAATACTGTAACTACAGCAGCGTATACATTAATCAATAAGTAATCCTTGGCATATGCCTTCAGGGGAAGCACAACTACTACAGCCCTTTATAACGTTTGAATCTATGGGCGTCCGCAGGGGAGGGGACTTGCCCTCCCTGTAAAATGTGAAACATAATTCTTTCTTTATTCATTCAGCACATGTATATGAATTTTTTATTCAATTCACAATTTCACACTACTTCCCCCCCCCCCGAAAAATTTTGCCCCTCCCTGGAATAATTCCTGGGGATGCCCATGTTTGAATCAAAACGTCATTGTACCTCTTCTACCACAACATAAGAACTGGGATGCAATACCTTTTAATGTATTTAACTACTTGTAGTTCAGGGGACACCTTCAGTTTTCAAACTAGAGGGAACTAATTTTTATCGTACTACTTTCTGTTATATGGTTGACAAAGTTTAATCAAATATGCTGTACTACTTCAAGCATGTCGGAACGTACAGAACATCGCGGAAGTCGATCGTAAATGAATAAAACTTACCTGGCAATCAGTAAAAAGCACTTTAAAATATCAAAGAATTTCACGCAATAACAAGTACCGTAATGTACATACAAAATACAAATTCACTTGTTTGCTGTGTACTACAAAATGGTAAGCCATATGAATAATACGGATAATTCAGATCATAACCAGTATACACATTGTACAGATACATAAAAAGTTACTGACAGCTTGATATTTAGAGTGTCAAATAACTGTACTCTCCTTTCATTTCGGCTGACAAAGTCAACGGAGAGAAAAATACTGAATAAAAAACAAAATGTTGTCAGCAACACATTGGGGGGGGGGGGAATAATATTTAGGCACTCAATTTAACTACTGGGACATGTGCCCCCTTCCCGGTGTCGATGTCTATGCACTTCATATATCATATGTTAGTCATGTCTTATTGCACCGCCTTATGTTCAACGAAAATCTTATTGATACACCGCGTCTTTCTCTAACAGTTTTTTTTTTACACATGCGCAAAATCCTAACGAATAATATTTATTCCACGTTTACCAATGTTCAAATCTATGGCGTCATGTTATACCAATTGTTTAATTACGACCGAATCTTACTATATCGCTTTATCAGATGTGTAACAATGAACTTACCTTCCCCGTACTTATATCCTAACATGGTATGTTTCACATAATCTTACTGTACAGCTCCGTAACACACGTTATATCACATGTTTAAATCATGCGAGTTTTATTTTTGTTGAATTTCGCGCAATGCTACTCGAGGGCTATTGGCACTAGCAGTCCCTAATTTTGAAGTGATAGGCTACAGAAAAGGCATATAGTCAATAACATCCACCTGCAATTCTAGTGCTACTCTTTATCAACAAATAGTGGGATTTACCGTCACTTTATGACGCCCCAACGGCAGTTAGGGCGAGCATGTTCGGTGACGGGTATCTTATTTGTTATGGATCTAAGTAAAAAAAGAAACCTAGCTGCTTTTGTGTCATTAAAAATTGTAACTATGTAAGAAATAGTTTTAAAAAAGACTACTGACGTTTCCGTGTCATACAGCACGTAAGCTTCAAGACTAATTGTTTGTTTGTCTGTAATTAAGCACAAAGCTACATAATGGGCTACCTGTGCTCTGCCCACCATGGGTATCGAAACCCCGATTTTAGCGTTGTAAGTTCACAGACATACCGCTGTGCCACTGGGGGGCTTCAAGACTAATAAGGTTCCTCCCTTAACTATCGGATTTGGATCTGGTTTGTTTGTTTTAACGTAAAACATACACAATCGACTATCTGCGCTGGTCACCATGGGAAAGGGAATCCCGAATTTTAACGTTGTAAGTCCATAAACTTATTTTTGACCAACCGTGGGGTCTATTTCGTAAACAACTAGTTTCCGTATTTTATAATACGAATATTTTTTCTTCATTTTCCATGTTTCTTGTAAAACACCTTGGGTATGTATATATGACCCCACTAAACATCCCTCTAGTACCTAAGAGTTAATAAATCCCCAGGTTATCATCATGTTCCATACCGTGTATCAATACAAATGATGCGTTAAACGGTTAAAAGACCAAAAAACGCCATATTGAATTTATTGTGATACCATAATAGATCGTAGGACCAGATAAAACGAACGATTTTTATCAAGCGTTGACCACGAAATTCGTAGTTGTATATCTAAACACAGATATTTCAAGAGAACATACTATCCCTTTACAAACAAAAATAACCATGTTAATAATTTATTTACATTTCTGGGTTGATGTAATATGTAATACGGATTCATATTCCATAAATGTGATTAATAAAAAACTGAAAGATATATACTGTTGCGACGACCTCTCGCTTCTAGGCAATTTTTACCTCGACATAAAAACAATACACCCACATTTATTACAAGTCTTTGAATCAATAACAGGAAAGCGTGAGTGTACTTCTCCACCCACAAAACCTACACCCATATTACTTAGCCACGAATTCATCACTCGATCAAATGACCGAGATCCCCCACCCCTAAATAAATCATATAAACAACCACATACTACATCTCTATCGTTATGAGTGATGTCCCACGATTCAACTCAAAGGCCCTTGTCTCTCTGCTAATCTCGCGTAGTTGGAACAGTGCCAGTGACAACCATTAGGCTCTGGACTGTGTTCGACTGATGAATCTCCATAACTCCCATTGCATATTATCGCTTTTTTCTCCCTCACTTATCACTAAATTCATTTTAGAAGCATACGGATGTACGTGTCCCAGAAGACCGAGAGTTCTTGAGGAAATGAATGTGCATATTCAGGAAACCATATTCAAAGTATTTATTTCTCATAAGTGAAGATGATGAATAAAAAAAAGTAAGCATTTCTAATCAATTATATACAATAATTCAAGCCCAACAATGTGTTGTTGTTTTGTAACTGTCTTTGTAACAATTGTGATTTCTGAATTTAGCTTTAAAAAAATATTTATATAATTGAAACTTGGCTATTATTTATATTATACCTCATTATTCATGGTAAAAACATTGACTTATAATTATTATACAAAACCATACAGTTACAGAGTCCTAATCCATGACTAAAATAAAATAACAAGCACAAAGTGCAAGAAGACCTAGGCTTTCTGGTTAACGAGATATAGCGGAATTAACGAAAACCCTAGTAGTGCCATCTTTAAAACAGTTTTATTTTTTCGCGCTACACACTAAGTTATGTTTTAAGTTGTCACAGTGAACCTTCTTTATACAATATTTGAAAGATTAATGCTAATTGAGGTGATAAGATCATTATTTATAAGCTATTATTTGTTTATGTAGTAGCTGCAAAATCAAAACGTTAAATTCAGTAGGGTTTATTTTACAACAGTTTTAAAGATAATGAATGCTGAATCGTCTCAAAATAAAATCACCTTGTATTAGACATTGTCAAAGACTTACGGCGTGGTCCAATTTAATTTTAACCAAAGTACAATATTAAACACTTTTAATGTTTGTTTGTTCTGAATTTCACTCAAAGCTACACGAGGTATATCTGCGCTAGCCGTCCCTAATTTAGCAGTGAAAGACAAGTCACCACCACCCACCGCAAACTCTGGGGCTGCTCTTTTACCAACGAATAGTGGGATAGGATTAACCGTCACATTATGACGCCCACACGGCTGAGAGGGCGAGCATATTTGGTGGGACGGGGATTCGAACCCGCGACCCGCAGATTGCGAGTCGAGCGCCCTAACCACCTGGCCACACTTTTAATGAAATTGTAATTTCCTCGTAAATTGTCTATATTGTATTTACGGGTACATTACAAAGCCTAAGTTCGACTACGATATGCGGACTTACCACTAAGCTAGGATCCTCATATAACATTTTCACTATCTTGCCAGATGATTAACAGCTATAAATCTATACACGACATCTCTCGAGAACGAAAATTTACACCTCAAAACTGTTCGGTTTTTCGGATTTTGTGTCGGGAAACTTAGAGCAAGTGTCCCAACTGCAACCCCTGACAACGAATTACTGTGTTGTGATTTATCCATTTCTTAATTTATTTTACACGTTTTTTGTTTTTATTTATTACGAGAGTACAGAACGTTAATTAGTTCGTGTTTAATGTAAAATGAGATTTTAAAATGTTATTAATTCTTATATATCCTAACTGTTTAATGCATGGAATGCTTTTATAAGCTTTATCGTACTTTAAGTGGTTTAGAAAACATATACTATTAAATACCCTCGAAATTAGCAAGGACATAAAAATAGTGAAATCTCACTTTTGTACATGTAAAATGTGTTATATTGAAAAATAATATTTAGTTGTGTACAAGCGAAGACTACCAGTCACATATTTCCTGGACACTTTGTTAATGCTGCATAGTTTATTTTATTATTACTTCGTAATATGGAGTTTTGTACACACTTAATTTTATGTAAGGTTATCTTATTTTCGTGTTAAAATATGAAGCAATCGTGTAATTTAATTAATTCAACATAATTTTTATCGGCTTATTGATTATTAACAATGCTTTAGATGAGGGTGACCTGGGAAGCTCAGATGCCACGTGAATTTTAGGACTTATTTTGCCTTCCATAATAGGAGATTTTCATTCAGGTTTCTGTAAATATGTTATGCATTTGTAATTTTATAAAACAGTATGTTAATATTCAAATTTCACACACACACACACTGTGACACACACACACATGTATCGTTTAAAAAAACACTTTGACGCTACAGCTAATGCTAGAAATATGCTAAGTAATATTTGTGTATGCAGGCATAAAATGCGTTTTCAACCTTCTTAGTTTACCATAGAATTTTTCAAAAAATCTCATTTATTCGAAGCCTCTACAAGTTTTTGTATATCACGTTGTCAAGAAAGTCGTTAACTTGATCTTGTACAATATTTTTTCCCTAGTCATTCCTTCTAGATCACACCTGGCCTAGCCATGGGAGTGCATGTAATGCTGCAAGTTCAAGAATTTTAACAGCCAGTGTCCCCCAGTGGTAGTAAAGATTATATCTACATAGTAGAACCTCGCCTATGTTTGAATGAAATTGTCCAGTAATTTGGGTGGCACTAGTATCTAAAGGTAAATTCAATTTTTCCATGTAAGAATAAATTAGATTAAAAAGAATCGAAGGAAATCCTGAGTGAACTGAATGAAAAGAATACATCTCGGGGGAAAACGCGACCGTCCAGCATCTATAAACAAGTAGACAAACTGTGTTTTGGGTCTTTGATTAATAAATAGTGTTTTCATTGTTCGTTACTCATTGTGTCAAGTCTATATTTATTTGCTCGAGCTCAGTTAGTTTTAGTTAATTTCAGTAGCACTTCAAAATATATCCTGATCCTTCCGTTATACGGCGAACCTAAATACTAACTTAATAATCTAATGGCAAATAATGCATTAGATCAACAAGACTTGATAATATAACGGAAAATAATGAATTAGATCAGTATGACTTGATAATGTAACGGAAAATAATGAATTAGATCAGTATGACTTGATAATGTAACGGAAAATAATGAATTAGATCAGTATGACTTGATAACGTAACGGAAAATAATGAATTAGATCAGTATGACTTGATAATGTAACGGAAAATAATGAATTAGATCAGTATGACTTGATAACGTAACGGAAAATAATGAATTAGATCAGTATGACTTGATAACGTAACGGAAAATAATGAATTAGATCAGTATGACTTGATAATGTAACGGAAAATAATGCATTAGATCAGTAAAACACAAAATTTGGTTCGAATTTTTAAGCTTTATTTGATTAAATTTGCTGAACAGAGCATTTAAGTATAAAGATGTCTTGCTATGCTGTTTTTGTTTCTATTTTTAATAGCAAGGTTTTGTTTTAACAATGTATTCTAAACATGTATGATATAAAATTAATGTAATACTTTATGAAATCTATATAATCTGTATTATAAATACATGATCATATTCTTTGGATGAATACAAAATGATAACTTATTATTGTATGAATTTTTAACACTTATGTTTTCTACATTTCGTGCTTATTTCAAATAGGACCGAAAGTAGCCCAATGATTGGCCTGTGGAAGTTCGAGTCCTGGGGCCGTGTATGCGTTATAAAAGTGACGGTCAAATCTCACTCTTCGGTTCTTCAATAGTAACCCAAGAATTAGCGATGGGTGCTGTTGAATAGTGGCCTTTCGTCTAGTTTAAAATTATGGACGGCTAGCGTAAAAGTTCTCGAGTAGTTTATGCGAGTATCTAAACACAAACAAACAAAACTTTTCAAGTGTTCCGCGCGAACAGTGGAAGGCCAGGCATGGTTTAGTGGTTTGGGTGCTCGATGTGCGGGTTCGAATCCCCGTCACACCAAACATACTCACCTTTTCAGCCCAAACGCATGCGGGGGTGGTGGTGTTCAATAGCTGCATTCCCCTTTAATCTGTTACTGCTAAATTAGGGACGGCAGATAACCCTCGTTTAGCGTTGCGTGAAATTCACAACAAACTAAACGTACTGTGGCCGTTCACTATACTCAAGTCATGTGGGAGTATCTAAGTTTTAAAGCACGAGTGTGAATTGAACAAACGAACCAAAATTAACCAAGAAATTGCGCTCCTACAATATATCTAATTTTATGTATTTAATCTCAAGATGTGTAATGAGTAGATTAATTTGACATCACTTAAACAACAGTCAAAAAGTACCCACTGTAACTGATGCATCAAGTTTCCCTGAGACAAAACATTCATAATATTATATATTCACAAATTATAAAACGTTGAGAATAAAAGTAAAAAAAGAATATACCAACCACACTATATCTGCTACACCCAGTGCTGACAAGGCTTTTTTTGCCCAATATCAGGGTTCATCGGACTGGTTGAGATACGACAGACATAGTAGTAGTGAAGACGCTATTTATATCATCAATTGCTTGAATAAAAAGTGTTTCCGTGTGAACTATGTTTGTTTGAATTTCGCGCAAAGCTACACGAAAGCTATCTGCGCTAGCCGTCCCTAATTTAGCAGTGTAAGACTAGAGGGAAGGCAGCTAGTCATCACCACCCACCACCAACTCTTGGGCTACTCTTGTACCAACGAATAGTCGGATTGACCGTCACATTATAACGCCTCCCACGGCTGAAAGGGCGAGCATGTTTGGTAGTATGGGGATTCGAACCCGCGACCCTCAGATTGCGAGTCCAGCGCCCTAACCGCATGGCCATGACGGGCCACCCGTGTGAACTAGATTAACATGGTGAAGTGCATTGTTTTGTCAGTATATTTAAGTAACAGTTCTGCTTCAGGATGTAAATAATGTGCGAGTAGACGTGGAGAATATAGTGAAGCCCCCCCCCCCCTTACAGCGCAGAATTCAATAGCGTCAAAAGTATGTAGTAAGTGATTTTAAGCGGTATAACCTTATCAGTATTTTATTTTTTTTTGTTTACGTTTTTTTTTCGACTCGATTGTTGATTTCATGTCAAATGAAATATGTTCAATTTTACTACAACCAGGCAGTTGTTGCCCCCCAGTGGCACAGCGGTATGTCTGCAGACTTACAACGCTAGAAACCGGGTTTCGATACCCGTGGTGGGCAGAGCACAGATAGCCCATTGTGTAGCTTTGTGCTTAATTACAAACAAACAAACAACCGTCTGTTAAAAAGACGTCATCTATGAATCTCTAGCCTGTCGTAGTTATTTTTGTTAGCTGTGTATAAAAAATTAAGCCGAAATTTTTATTGTTACAGTTTATTGTTGCGACCAGCAATATCTAAACGACGGGAAAAATAAAATTCAATACCGCTTTTAAAATTTTTTATTGGAATTTAAAACAATATGTACACCAAGACCTACAATAGGGATTTTCAGTACTAGGACAAGTTTCAATGTAAAGTACAGTAACATTCCGAAACCTTTGATAGATTGAAGACGAAAGGCGGAAGACTTTCGAAACGTCATCCTCTATACTTGTTTTTCTACAACAGGCAGTTGCCGTCCATTCAACTAAATGTCATCATGTCGAAACCTGTTTGTATTGGGCGCTGTGACAAAATAACTTAATTTTTCCACAAAAAACAGTTTTATAAAAAAAATTACACTGTAAGCAGTCTCCAAGTAAACGTCAGAACCCAGAGTTGTTAAGAAAAAATATAATTACTTTTCATTAGTGGGGTAAACTGTGATCACTGGTGGGACAATCTTGTCACCTATAAACATGTATATATATTTCATATACTATTTTAAGGCCCGATATACACTCACAAAAATGACAATTAAAAACAAACGACAAGAGTAAAACAAATATGACAGAACTACATTAGAAACAACGCTCAGTGAAAGAGGTTCTTTTTTTTGTCACGACTTTCAATACAAATTTCACGTCTTAGCGCCTATGTTGTCAGAACATTAAAAACTGAGCTGGGGAAATTCGCTCAAGATGGGGCGAGACTCCAGTAAAATTCAATAAACATTGCTGTCATTGCATCCATAGATCTTATCTTCATGTTAAAATTGACACTTATATCTCATGGATCTGTTTCACAAAACACAATACGATAAAACAGTTGTTTCTACCAGAAAAACTATACAGCACACATTTACATCCCGTCTTCTCTATATATATACATGATGTAGTTTAGGCGGATCAAACATCTTTTTCAACATTTCTCTCCACTCTAATATGAAAGGGCGGTTGGAACCGTACCTTTCCCCAAGGCCAGTCAAATAGTAGTCATGGAATCCCTTCCCAAGCCTCTCCCAGCTTCATACACGTCAACTTTTCTAATTATGACACTTCGCCGGTAACGTTAGCGACAACTCAGCACCGCGAAAGAACCACTGGCGTAGGTCACGGTCAAAGTAATTATGGATAATGGCTTTCATTCAGTAACCTTATTATAATAACTGCCTGATAATTTGGGAGAAAAAAAAAGTCATTGTATATAGCCCATGGAATCGATTTCCCTAATAAGGCATATACCACTGTACACTATGACCACTGTTTACTAGATGGTATGGGCAACATTATTATCTTCTGTTGCCTAACGACCTACCTTTGGAATATTCTAAAAATGGAAGAGAGAGACAAAGGACAACATAATTGTACAAGAACTTTTAACGTATAAATATAGGGACATATGTACATAAAATGTACAATATGTAAAACACACCACTTTTAATGACGCTGTAATATATCAAATTGTTATTTTCTAGTTCACATTTGCTGTTATAACCTTAGTATGTATTTGAAAAGTGTCGTATGTTGAAAAAATAACCATTAAGGATCCAGACAATCTGGCTAACCGTTGCCTACTGCACGTAAATATACTTGCAGCCACCATCTTGCGAATTGAAAAACTTCAATATTCTGCCTTAGTATCGAAGACCAATACAAGTCTGTCAAACTGTTCTGAAGAGTAGAAAGTCGCATGTGACGTTTGGAGGTAGTATCAACTACACATAAGTGTAAAATAGAATCCCGAAAAATTCAATCTCATTTTAATTATATCACATGTGTGCTCAATACAAAAGTATCCCCCCCTCTCTCTCTTTCCGGTATACATTGGCTATCGCTGGTATTTAGTTTCCTGTTTAATTGGTCAGTAAAGACCGTACACGTAATATTTAAAAGTTTGGGTATTCTAAATACTTGTTCATCTAACGCGTTAAACAAATACGATTTAAAGAGAAAAAAAGAAAACGGCAACAGAAGAATACTCAAAAATCTGAGAGAACTTTTGGTGCCAAATAACAAGAAAGCTATGTTCTAATAAAATCTAACTGACCAGTTTGAAATAGCATAAATTTAACACCAAAATATAATTAAAATTCAAAACGTTATTTCCATATGTTAACGCCGCTTCATATCTGACGCTGAATAACACCGTATGTAAGCAATGACACAAGCCTCTAAGGTAAATTACCGAAATTTAATTTCAACACAGAGAGGGATTCTATCAATACTGTTTCAACTCTGACGCTAGATGACATCGTACTTAATTTAATAACAATGGCCTACGCCTCGTTGCCACACGGAAATGCAATAAACTTGGGGAAGTTTGCAGCCTTAATCTTTAACCCAAAAAATAACCAGCTGCTAAGTTTTGTGAGGAATGGTTTTAAATGTACAAAACATTTAACCAACCAAAGTACCCTTACCAGGGCACATGCTAACCCTTTCGAGACTGATGACATGAGTAACGAGATTAAACTTTTGTGTGTGCGTGTGGTAACAAGTCGCGAAGTTCCATAGTCCAATAGGCTAATCACTAGGCCACACTCGACCCCATTTGAAAGATTCACGAAAAATCGCACAATAATAAGCTATCACTTTGCGAAATCATACACTGTCACTGATCTATCAGATGTTCTTCAAAAGCATTTTTTTTAATTGCTGTTCAAAACTGGAATTGTCATGATTAAAGATACTAATATCATTATCAAAAAAGATATAGTAAAATGAAGAAAAAAAATTAATATCAATTACGTTGTTTTTTTTTTCCTATTCATTGTAAACTGGTGAAGAACTCTTATTAAGACCAGCTAAATGTAAAGTTCTGTTATTAAAATAAGCCCCCAGTGGAACAGCGGTGTGTCTACCGACTTACAACGCTAGAAACCGGGTTTCGATACCCGTGGTGGGCAGAGCACAGATAGCCCATTGTGTAGCTTTGTGCTTAATTCCAAACAAACAATTACTGAAATAAAACAAACTCGAGGAGAGGTAAATTTTAAGATTTATTTTACTTTACTAAATAAACAGAAAATTGTAATATTAGAGTAAATATTAGTATTGAGACTTTTCTGGAAAACATTTATGTATATTTGTTTGATAACCCTATACTTACAAGAGACGATGAACATAATATTGAAAGGTTTGTTTTCTTTTCTTTCTTTCTTTCTTTTTTTTTAGAATACTTCCACAAATCTACGCAATGGATATTTGCACATAGCCACTCCTTTCAACTTTGGTTTAACCAAATAGGGTGATTTACGTGCAGAGCGCATTTTTGTGGCACCGGGTCACGAATCAGTAACCTTCTGGTTCACAGTCCGGGCAAGCCAACCATCAGGCCACGACCGGCTAAATTGTCAAATCAAGTTTATTTTTTATAAAAGATGAAATACTAAATGGTTGATCTATGTCGCAAAGATAAGTCCATAATGAAAGTGCAATATCTAAAACAATTTTATAAACCCATTATGTTTTAGGAGCTTTTATGTAAAATGACCAGTAAAACTGATAATTGGCAAATAGCGTAAGCTATAATCATTAATAAAATGGAGTAAGTATGTTACCCAGCTCGATCCCTAATAACAGGTGTAAACAACCTCAGTCACGAAAGGGTGACGGACAACTCGGCAACGTGGTCAATTTGAAGTTTTCTTACTCCACTATCTGCATGGTTATCACGCGAATAAACAAGAAAAAGGCTGTTTCTACGTGATTATTACACAACATTCAAACACAATGATTTCATGTGACCTACATTACTAATGTACTCAAGGCTCTCAACGTGTAAAGTCCCTAACAGACTGATACACATAAACATGAACAATGTTCCTTTATTTCTGACGTATCGTTAAATGCATTTCCGTGGAAGCACATTACGTAGATATGTTCAGTTTCAATACTTTTTGTTACACATGTACACCATTTATATCTGTTATACTGATATGTTCAGTTTGAATATTTTTTGTTACACGTGTATACCATTTACATCTGTTATACTGATATGTTCAGTTTGAATATTTTTCGTTGCACATGTATACAATTTATATCTGTTATACTGATATCTTCAGTCTGAATATTTTTGTTGCACATGTATACCATTTATATCTGTTATACTGATATCTTCAGTTTGAATATTTTTTGTTACACATGTACTTCATTTATATCTGTTATACTGATATATTCAGTTTGAATATTTTTTGTTACACATGTATACCATTTATATCTGTTATACTGATATCTTCAGTCTGAATATTTTTCGTTGCACATGTATACAATTTATATCTGTTATACTGATATCTTCAGTTTGAATATTTTTTGTTACACGTGTATACCATTTATATCTGTTATACTGATATCTTCAGTTTGAATATTTTTGTCACACATGTATACCATTTATATCTGTTATACTGATATCTTCAGTTTGAATATTTTTGTTGCACATGTATACAATTTATATCTGTTATACTGATATCTTCAGTTTGAATATTTTTTGTTACACACGTATACCATTTATATATGTTATACATATTCTTTATTATTCGCCGATTCTTAGTCAACACCTACCATTTTATATTATAAAAAAAAATATTATATGTATGGTGTTACTTGCCAGTTGTCATTTGCGCACAACAGTAAACCTGTATTTATAACCATAGGTTCACTGTGGTGAGTAAAATACAACTCCAAATACCATACACATAATATACACTTCTCCACCTAAGAAGCCTAGTTCTTTCGATTTGCCCTTGTCCAGGGTTACCGACAAGAGGTGGAGTTCCCTGAAACCGGTATAACTCAGTGACATGTGATGAATCTAATGATAGATTGGGCTTCACATATATTTTGGCGTGAAAAAAATTGATGCTACTTAAGCACTTGATTACCAGGATAGTTATTAACTTTCGGTTAATTATTGCTTGTGAACTGTGTATGGTTTACCTTTCACGACATTTACGGAACAGAAAACGATCATTTCGTACTATTTTATCTAAATAAGCATGAAACCGATACATAGCACTATCAAATTTTCTGTAGCACTGTGTGAAAAACAGTGTTGAGAAGCAACATACTCTTGCTTACGTTTAACTCTAGAATCGGCCCGGCATGGCCAGGTGGTTAGGGCGCTCGACTCGCAATCAGAGGGTCGCGGGTTCGAATCCCCGTCACACCAAACATGCTCGCCCTTTCAGCCGTGGGGGCATTGTAATGTGACGGTCAATCCCAGTCTTTTGGTGGTGATGACTAGCTGCCTTCCTTCTAGTCTTACACTGCTAAATTAGGGATGGCTAGCGAAGATAGCCCTCGTGTAGCTTTGCGCGAAATTCAAAAACAAACAAACAAACACTCTAGAATCATACGCATAATCTTCAAAGTTCCTAATTACCGTGTGGTCCTGGGATGGTCAGGTGGGTAGGGCACTCGACTCGTAATCTGCGGGTCGCGGGTTCGAATCCCTGTTCCACCAAACATGCTCGTCCTTTCAGCCGTGGGAGCGTTATAATATGACTATTCGTTGATAAAAGAGTAGCCCAAGAGTTGGCAGTGGGTGGTGATGACTAGCTGCCTTCTCTCTAGTCTTTCACTGCTAAATTAGGGACGGCTAGCGCAGATAGCCCTCGTGTAGCTTTGCGCGAAATTCAAACCAAACCTAATTACTGCTGCAGTTCATAAGAAATCGATACGTATCTCTCGGAAAACGAGTTAAGATAATCATTTGCATTTTCGATTCAGTATACGTGATTTTCAAAACGAATAACGTTTTCTGATACTTTGCAAGTCGTACACGCTTCAATTTCTTTTTCTTTGTTCGTTTTTGGAGTTTTTCATGTACACAAAGGATTATCTGTGCATAGGAGTTTCTAATGTTTAACTGACCGACTAGATGTGCTGGGGGAAAGGCAGCTAGTCATCACCACCCACCGCCAACTCTTGAGCTACTCATTTACCAAGAAATAATGGAATTGACCTTCACATTATAACGCCCCACAGTTGGAAGGGCGAACATGTTCGGTGTGACGGAAATTCAAACCCCCGACCCGCAGGTTGCGAGTCGAGCGCCCTAACCACCAGGCCATGATACTGGATGGAAAGTAGCTGATCAACAGCATTCAGTGCCAGACCTTTAGCTATTCTAATCTAATTGAATAGTGGGATTTGACCGTCACTCTTATAGCGCACCCACAGCCCCAATGTAATAGCGCGTTTTTACGACAGCGGGACTTGAACCATGAACTCAGATTCACGTTACCCACTAGGTCACGCCCGGTCCACGTCTTTCGATTTCTCATAATTTGGCATATACATGAAACTGAACTCATTTCGTATATGCATAAACAAAAAATGTTTCACCTTCTAAATGCACATAGCTTATAGTGCTGTGGCATAGGGCCTGTACTGGGGGTGAACCCCTCACCACGGTAAAACAAAACACAACCTTTTAATGCATTGGTATGTTAAAAGTATGAAATGGATGGTTGTGAAAAAAATAACATGTTTTCACATGTATTTATGTATGAATATTCATAGGTGAAAAAGATGTGCTGTGGAACACCACATCGAAAATCATGAAAATTGTAATAACTCCAAAATGAAGCTTCTATAATGGCTTTAAATACTGTATGACATAATTTATATTATTCTTATGATTAATATGGCATTGTGATGAAACATGCCACTTCTGGACATGACTTTGTTTATAATTTATACCCTAACATTATTTATAATATTTCATCGTTTGAGGTTCTCTTTGGTAGAACAAGGCACAACTTTATTTTTTTAATGTATTAGTATCTCCAAAAAATAAAATAAAAAAGGTGTGAAATAGTCAACCCATTCTGACATGTTATTGAACATGGATATATTCAGGTACCCTTGTCAGACATTTCACCCCAAAAGTTGCGTCTTAAATCACTATATCTGCAATAACATCATCAGCTCTTGTGATATCCTTACAAAATTTGTACTGATGTGAAGTTTGAAGTAGGGCCTTTGTTATTTAACAACATTTGATGTTAACTCAGACAACAGTTTATTATTGGTGTTTTAATGAGCTATTTAACATGTATTTATACCAAGGTTGAAGGAAGACTGGCATTTCATAGGGCAAAATATATCATATTTTATTGCGGTGATATTTGAATGTTTGGAAGACTGATAATATGTGTAAGAAATAACTGTATGTATAACATACATTACAGCTCACCCAAGAAATTCTTTTTTTGTGTGTGTATGTATTAGGATAGTGCTAAGTGAATTTATATATACTGATTAATTTCATTTCGGTGACTTTTTTGCATGCTTTATGAGTGACTTTCACCTTACTTGTTGCTTGATCAAACTAGCTTAACATGAACCATAAAACCAGATCGTAGTGAATTAATTAACTTGGAGTTTTTAATCTGTTGTGCTTTCGGGTAGGTTGACCAGGAATTTACATACACGAGTGAAAGATGAATACAGAACCACCAGATAAAAAAGCCCACAAAGTAATAACAAATATTCATTCCTATAAGAGGATTACAATTTTCTAAAATTTATGTCACAGAAACCAGTTCTGAAATTATTATTTTTTAAATGGACGCGGTAGCCACGAGTGAAAGATGGATACAGAACCATCAGATAGAAAAGCCCACAAAAGTAATAACAAATATTCCTAAAAGAAGATTACAATTTTCTCAAATTTATGTCACAGATACACAGTCCTAAAAAAAAATTCACGCGGTAGCTTTTTTGCGGTATTTTCAAGAACTTCTGTCAGTAAGAAATGTTTATTAAAAGAAAAACATTTAAAACATCCACTGGACTATCATCTTTGGAAGATAACTTTGAGATAGTGGTATGATTTCATCTAATAAATGGACAAGATAATGTTATTTAGCATTATCATATTGACGGATTTAATATACAAAAAAAATAACTAAACAGGGTTTCGGAATTAAACTTATTTACCACATTCTGACTCACAAGAGCTTTTTTCTTCATTTTGGTTTGGGTTGTTTTGAATTTCGCGCAAAGCTACAAGATGGCTATCTGCGCTAATCATTTATTATTTAGCAGTGAAAGACTAGAGGGAAGGTAGCTACTCATCACCACCCACCGCCAACTCTTAGGCTACTCTTTTATCAATGAATAGTGGGATTGACTGTCACATTATAACGCCTCCACGACTGAAAAGACGAGCATGTTTGGTGGAGCGGGGATTCGAACTCACGACCCGCAGATTGCGAGTCGAGCGCCCTAACCACCTGTTTTGCGTCTGTATAATTATCTTTGTGAATTCACGCTGTAAACGCTTGAGTCTGAATTAAAACCACGCCATTTTGACAAAACACACATGGAATGTGCCATTTTGCCTGTTTACCTACTCATGCTTTCCTGTAATTCAGTATATATATCCTGTATATAGTGCTCACTTTTGTCAAATAATTAACACGTGAACTGCCCTTTAAGTTGTCTCACATTTGCAGTTGTTAAAACAAATCCCCAAATGTTTGTGATCAAACATAATATCAATACAGGAAAAGGACTTGTTAGTGTCAGTAAACTACATTGAGCTAAAAGTTAAAATGCAATTTATTGGCATGTTTACACACAGATCGCTCGAGATGTACTAAACTGCCACCTGATACTTACATCGCTCATTCCCATTGTTTTTGAATAACAAGATGCAAATCCTTTTTAGCCACAATAGACGGAACGATATGCAGGAAGAGGGAAGAAGATAGGGTTAGCATGCCTCGTAGATAATGTTAACAAGTCAGTAAGCAACGACAAACAGTAATTATTCTCGACACAAACAAACTTCAAGTAGCGATTGTAAGAAGATACCTAGAATGTTTAGTCTGGGTTTTTTTAATGGATAGTTGACCGTGGGAACGTGCGTGTGAGCAAGAGAGACAGACAGGGGTGGGAGGGGGGGGGAGATATGACTGACAATAAATGACCTGCGAGAAATAAAACCGGCTGGACAGCTAAGGTTAACCAAAGTTTCGACTGCTCTACTGTACCCTATTCCAGTCGTCAAGTCAACGCGTCTTGCTTGATCCAGGGCCAGTTGGTAAGTAGGCACGACACTGATGCAAATTATAACAGCCAAGTTCATTAAAAAAGTTAAGTGGCTGTTGATTAAGGTTAGAGATTAAATTGGCAATTAAGCAATTACAATAACATAGTGAAGCTGTTAAATTACAGAACAGGACGCATGTTATGAGGAACAATGACCTTTTCGAGGGAATAAAACAATGATAGCATCGAGTTCGCATAATAAAATCATGGCTGATCTTTTCCTCTCGCATCAGTTTTCTCGGAATCACAGACATAAGAACGTCCTTCTAAAGGTAGCATCGTTCGGGTAGTACAAGTATCTCCACGTGCATTATTATCAGATTCGAAGAAAAGCTCATGGTAACATATGGGAAAAAATACACACGCAACCAAACTTGTGAGAATTTGTTTGTTTGTAATTAAGCACAAAGTTATACAATGGGCTATCTGTGCTGTACCTATCACAGGTATCGAAACCAGATTTCTAGCGTTATAAGTCCGTATACTTACCGCTGTGCCACTGGGGGACACTTATGAGGAACATACAAAAAGCTCCACGTGGAAGGAATCCGCTGTTTTTTTGTTATATATTCCTCAGTAGCCAGGAATTAAACATAGTTCAGATCATCTTTACAGAGCATTATACTCATTATATGTAATTTCGTCATGAACAAACCTGAGCTTTTGAGAGGTTTATTTAATGACGATGAAAATATAATAGTTTTCAAAAAAATCGACGGTCCTCATATTCCTGCAAAATACAAATCTGCCTTTTGCTATGTTGACTTTAGTATAGTAACATAACCACAAAATCACTTTAAAAATCTACTATCGTCGCCGCCCTGATATACACTTAGCTATAAATCGCATCTTTTCCATTACTAATATATCGACATCGTATCTTAAAATGCCTCAACCTCTTACCTTGGAGCAATATAAAGTAAAATAACAGTCGCAGACTACATATCAAAGCCTTATTGGGTGAGAAATTTAAATGAAGTTATAGAACGTGTCTTCGAGCTCGTTTGGATTGGTTATCGGGTAAGAGTGGACAGAATTATTGCAAAACTAATTAACGTTTTGTTGTAAGATCTTGATCTATGACGTTTTACACTGAACAACCTCACTCGCCCAAAAAACCAATAAACTGTTAATGTGGAAATGAACGTCCTATTAAATTATTCAAACCCAAGATCTAAGGACATTTAGCACGCCCATTTTAAATGTTGTTGCTTATTAATTTCAAACAATGTGTTTGATTCGATAACAATATAGGTAGATTCGTATCTCGGTCTGAAGCAACTCAATCACTAATGTTATATTTGGTGGTGAAAGGGTACTGCATTCTATTAACTATAAAAGCAGGATTTCGTGTGGTAATTGAATATTTCGAAAGTATTATTTTTTAATCTGTTAGTGAGAAATGTATTGTGAGCTAATATCTCTAAATATCATGAGTGACATTTTCCTCAAGCAATAAAGTGAACAGTAGTGAAAATAATAATGTAATAAATATAACAAATATTCTACTCACCATTATCGTCAATTGAGAACATGCCCATCCCATCATCCCCTTTAATAAAGTAGGTAACTTTGCTGTTTAACCCTTCTGGATCTTCGTCTTGAGCACTCAGTTGCATCACAAAGGTTCCTTCTGGTTGGTTCTCTCGTACCTTTCCTTCTTCCGCAAAACGTGGAAACATTGGCGCATGTTCGTTTTCATTGACGTCTTCTACCTCAATAAGTAATGAAACACTAGATGACAACGGGGGATCTCCCTTGTCACGTGCGATGACTGTCAAATTAAAAATTGGTCGGCTCTCGAAATCCAACATTCCTGCTAATCTAACTACGCCCATTTCTGGATCAATTTGAAAAATGCTAGTGACGTTGCCTTCTAATTCATAATGTACCTTTCCGCCAGCGTCCAGATCAGAATCATGTGCTGAAAGAATCATGATTACGGACCCAACTGGCTGATCCTCTCTAATCTTGGCCATATACTGTCGTCGACTGAACTTTGGATAATTATCATTCACGTCCAACACCCAAATGTTAACCACAGCAGTAGATGACAGCGGTTGATTAATTCCCGAGTCAAACACGCGTACTTTGAGGCGATAATGTTCAACATTTTCTCTGTCAAGTGTTCCGTTTACAGTCAGGAGTCCACTATCAGGATCAATATGGAAGTCTTGAGTATCTGTGACCAATGAAAAATGAAGTTTGGCATTTAAGCCTTTGTCCTTATCTGAGGCACGAAGCCGAACAATGCTGGTACCGTTTCTGGAATTTTCCATGATATAAAAATCATACGAAGCTTTCTCAAACACTGGAACATTGTCGTTAACATCTTGTACATAAATAACTAGCGTCCTAGAAGTCGTTTTTGGAGGTTGACCGAGATCAAAAACCGTAACGTTTAATACGTATTTTGACCTTCTTTCCCTGTCTATATCCCCGATTACCTCAAGATTTCCTGAATGCATGTCAATTTTAAAACAGCTGTCTTCGTTTCCGTTTGAAATAACGTATACTAATTTTCCATTATATCCATGGTCGCCATCTTCTGCAGTTAACGTCACGACATTAGTACCTAAAGGTACGCCCTCATCCACTTCTATCTCAGTAGGTAACCCTTTTGAAAACTGGGGGGCATGTAGATTCTCTACATACCTGACAGGTGTGGGTTCTGTAACGTCATTTTCGTCTTGTTGTTTGTTATTTCTTTTTCCAAGTTCCATCTGTTTCTTCATTCTGTCGATAACATCCATGTCTCGGCATTCTACGAGAGCATCTTTATTAGCCAGTCTCAGCCCTTGAATACCTCCTATTGGATGACTGCGAGATTCGCTTATAATTTTAATATGTATAGACATGATGTCAGCGAAATGCTGCCCGTCTGTAGCCGAAACGTTCACGTACTTCTCCAAAAACTTTTGCTGCGTCAGATCACAGGTTAGAGTAAGGACTCCAGTAACAGTATTCAACTGAAAACAGGAGTTATCATCTGGATGTACCATGCGATAGCTGACAATGCTTCCTGCATCGAAGTCCAAGGCTGACAGTGTTAGAACCTCTGTTCCCACTGCAGCCTGCCTAGATACATATCCCTCGCAGTCAACCTTTTCAAACTGAGGCCTATGATCATTCACATCCCTTAAGCGAACCCTCACGGAAATTTCGGATTGACGTGCAAATGGGGAGCCCCAGTCCGACGCACGTACTTTCAATAAGTATTCTCTCCTCATTGTTTCGTAATCCAGCACATCTGAAGTCTTAATCTGGCCCGAAAAATGATCAATACTAAATGGGACAGGATTGATGTTTGCTAAACTATAGGAAACATAACCATTATCTCTCTCATCTAAATCTAATGCATTAACGGTGTACACCACACTTCCAATAGGCCTGTTTTCATCAAAGTGAACAGTCACAACTGAAGAAGAGTTGAAGACTGGGTTGTTGTCATTATTGTCTAAAACCTTAATGTTTACAGTAGCGATTCCTTTCTTTCTGTTAATTTCGAAACTCTGTTCGTTAGCACTGATAATAATTGAGTACATAGACTTCTTTTCCCGATCTAACGGTTTGACAGTGGCTATCAGTCCTGTTAAAGGGTTAATATTAAATACTTCTTGCTCATTTCCGCTGTCAATGTTGTATATAATTCTAGTCGGCCTAACCACACTGTTAGTTTTAACAGTCAGAACTGGAGTGTTCACTGGAGCTACCTCTTCTACTTCTACATGGTAGCTATTCTTCTCAAACACAGGAGGATAATAATTGGTATTAGTCACCTGAACAGAGATGATCTCAGTGGATGATTTTGGAGGAGTACCTCTATCGGTGGCTTTCAGAGTTAGATTGAAAAAAGTTGGGTCCCTTGCTCGGTCAAAAAGCCTTGAACTCTTAATGTAGAAATCATTTGGTGCGTTACCGCTGGTGACATGAAAATACCCATATGGATCACCATCAGAAATTTCCAATCCCTTTATTTTTCCATGATTACCACTGTCAGTATCACTAACTCGAACTATGGCATATATATTAGGAATGCTGTTTTCCATCACTGTGGAGAAGTGCCTTGCAAAAATCTTAGGAGCGTGATAATTTGCTGGTGTTACAGAGACTTTTAAGGCAGCTGAGCTAACTCCAATTATTCTTCCAGTGCGCGGCTTGGGTCCCCGATCCTGGGAGATGATGGTCAATTCATATTCCTTTTGCTTCTCATAGTTTAAGGAACGGGTTAAAGACACGGTACCCATAGTAGGATGAATTGCAAACTGAAAGGTGGGATTCTTGAAACTAAAATAAACCTCACCATTAACACCAATGTCTGAATCATAAACACTAACTTTAGCAATAGTCTGGTACAGCGCAGTGTCCTCAGGGACTGTCACATGATACACATCACCATCAGGAGGAAATAACGGGTTCAAGTCGTTTTTATCCAATATTTTAACGTGCACTTCAGTTTTAGTTTTTCGTTTAAAATATCGGGATTTTGATTTTATTCTAATTATTGCTTTGACTTTTAAAATATAATGGTCAATGTTTTCCCTATTGAGGACGTCACTACCAGTTCTGGTTCTAATACGTAGAAACCAAAAGTTCCCAACACGAACTTCCTCAGCTTTAAAAAAATTCTTTTCATTTCCATCTATGATCTTGTAGTTAACAGTTAATAGCGGATCCGAAATGAATAATCCCATTTTCTCGGAAGACGTAACATAAACCTTTCCAACCACATTTTCAGGAATTGTTGCATTGTACACTAGTTGGGTAAATCTATATATATCCGTACTCCTTACAACCCCGGGACTAGTGAACACAAAATAGAGCAACCAAGAGAAAATTTGTATGGAAAACATCTTGAAGATGGACTGCACAACGGTATAGCTAAGCTAATACTGGACCTACATACGAATCATCTTCACGCAAACCTGGAACGAAGAATGGACATTCAGATTTGATATACATTTCTAAAGTTATATATTTTAAGAGTTTAGTGTTCTAGCTTTAAAAAAGAAAACACCAGTAACAAAATGAAAAAGAAGTATTCACTATTTTTCTGGAATCTTGTTCATTTCAGAAGATATTCAAATAAAAACAGGCAATCTTACAAAAAGAATGAAAAAGCTGAGCTTTCTTCTGGTAGAACGATTTTATTTTTCTTTATTTATTATTTTCATGTCATTTATTTATCTTTATAAAAAAAAAAAACATCAACTGACCCTACTACTAACTGACTTAAAGCTACCTCAACACGCTTACTATTTTTGGATAGTGTAGTATTACAGTTATAACACGACTTACGGAAAGATCTTAATTATGGAAATAAAGTGTTAATACAAATTTTTAATATATGATAAAGTAATCATAGTTAAGTTTATAATGGCTACAAAATCATTCTTCAATCAAGATACCAAGTTTTTCATACATCATATTATAGGTTTGTAATTAAGCACAAAGCTACACAAATGGCTACCTGTGCTCTACCCACCACTGGTATCGAAACCTGGTTTCTTGCGTTTTAAGTTCGCAGACACACCGCTGTGCCACTGGGGGGGGGGTCATATTATAGCTGTAATATCTTTAACATGTACGGATAACCACTATGAAAACAAAATTCCGATATTTCAAGGCTAATTCTGGCGTTTTCTTAATGAATTATTTCTTAGTGGTTTTTATCTGTAATATTTCGTTGCTTACTGAACACAGTTTTGTTTGTACAAAAGGTTGCGCAAAAAAGATACAGGCAAGGAATAATAAAAAATATTTGATACATGAATAACTAAGAAAAACTATAATAACAATTTCACAGAAGATACTATAACATGAGTGTTGATTATACATCGTTATTATTTTTTCTTATGCAGTTCATCTGCTTTCGAACATCAAGCCTGGGTAAGTGAAGTCAGATCAGATTGTGCGTCTCTTTATACATATATTTAAAATATTAAAGATTATGAGAACAGAAACTCTAGTACAACGTCAACACTCACCCACTCTCCTCCAATAGAATGCGAATATTTTTTTATTCATCCCTCAAAGACTGTCTTTAATTTCTGAACAATATTCGGTTCAAAACTGTTCCAAAAATACATTACACGAATAATATTAATACACAGGCGTGCGCGCGCACGCACACACAGAGACGCATAAAGAGAGTAAAACAAAATTCTTCCAAAACTCTGATTGGCTGAGAGAAATGTCCACGTATACACAGTTAAACGAGCTTTCCCCCCGTATTACTTATTTGTTTGAAGTTAAGCACAAAGTTACACAATGGACTATCTGTGCTCTGCCCACCACGGGTATCGTAACCTGGTTTCTTGCGTTGTAAGTCCGCAGACATACCGCTGTGCCACTGGGGGACCCGTATGACTTGCAATTATACACCAACAAGATTGTATTTAATAATTCTCAAACTATAATATGTACGTAATTTCTTCACGTAAGTGTGGTATTTTTTTCTTAATATTTATTAACATGAATTTTTCTTGAAAAGAAAAAAAAATATTAAGCAAAGCACTATAATTCCTAATTATTGTTGTTGTTTTGTTTTTTCATTATAAATGACAGTTTAACCATGTTTTAGGTTTTTCCTTTCAAATTTATTACTTTTGTTGTATCGGTGTAGTTCTATGAGGCACACTGTCCACCAAAATATTGTTACGTATCTGCTTGTTTGTTAATTTCTGGTATAAATTCTTTCCGAGGAACTTCAGCGATACATGTCCCTTCTTGATTTACCCAGTTTATTCTTTCTCGATACAAACTTTTAGTACACAGTAATTTTACAATCAGTACGTTTCTCATCACTTTAGACTTAACTACTTTTATAATACACGCTATAAATCACAGCGATTCACAATCTCGAAAACACACAGTAGCTCGAAACAGAATCGTAAATTACCCGAAACTATCTTCATTCAATCCCACAGGCTTTCACTGCCAGGCGTATATACTAAAAAAAAGAGTGCGTCCCGAACAAACTCGGTCTTCCCCGATAATTCATGATCACTCGAGAAACTCCTCGCATACGCTACCAGCGCCGATGCGCCAGCAGCGTCACGTGACTTCCGCTGTCGTAACAATATTTATGTTAATATTGATCTCACTAACTCATTTTTGGGTTGCATATTTTTACAACTAGAAGGTAGAAGTTACTATAACAAATAACTTTATAGTTTTTCTATCCAAGTGAATAATTCATGAACACGGACCACTGAAACTATAAAATTTTGTAAATTTTCAGGTAAAATGAGAGGTTGGCAGTAAAAAAAGAAAGAAAGAAGAGGAAACAGAAGGCGACCTGGAATACTTGTTCAAGTGTAAACTTGTGAAACAAAGAAAAGTTTATCAGAATGGATGATGGATGAATATTAACGATATGCCTCTATGTATTAGCTAATTGGACACAGAATTTTCCTACAATACGGTTGGAGAACAAACAAACAAAACTTAAATGCCAACACAAGCTGCCTTTGCTTTTCCACAATTTTCATACTTTAGCTAATTAATATTGAGAAACATCGCTTATTCAGTTTGTTTGTTAGTTTGTAATATAGCACAAAGCTACACAATGGGCTATCTGTGCTCTGCCCACCACGGGTATCGAAACACGGATTCTAGGATTGTAAGTCCACAGACATACTGCTGTGCCACTAGGGGGCCACTTATTCAGAAACAAGCACAACCAAGTGGTAAATAAGTAAACTACAAATATTTCTAAAATAAAAGCAAACAAATACATAAAACCCCCTCACTCACTCACTCACTACCCGTTGTGACCTTCTGAACCTGAAACTGACTTTAATTTTTGTTAAACTCCGAAAACTACCAAAAAACAATTCATAATTAAAGGATGAACTTTAGCTATTGAACATCTACAATCCATTAGCGATGACCCCTTGAAAAAAAGTTCTATACCATAGCTGGTCCTGATAAATTCTTCTGAAAGGTCCTAAAAAAATCGAGCACTTATAATGTGTCTTTAAACAATGGTTACACAAGCTGTTGTTAGAGATGACACGAACATTTCCAGTTACACCACATTATTACATAAACGTTGTAGCTCTTCTACCCTTTCGTATTTGTTAAAATGTTAAGTTAAACTGACAAAAAACGAGAGTAAGTTTGAAAACACGTACAATAAGAGAATGTGAATTTTAATTAAAGTTTTGTGATGGACGTTTTGACGGATTTACTATTATATTTATTATCGATGTTTGTTTACATTAATTTATATTTAGAAATGTACGTAACGTATACTGTTAAATATGTATTGCGAAATTCCCGCCTATTCTCTAAAGTTGTAGAAGATTCTCGACTGTAAGAATCAACAATATAAGTGTGTACGTAAACGCTAGTGCAACTTTGTATTGTTACGTAATCTGAATTTTCGAGAAAT
>NW_013665633.1:0-9512 GCF_000517525.1 Limulus polyphemus | reverse complement strand
GTTGTGTGTATATTAAAACATATTTGTGTTAAAAAAAAACTGTGTGCATCAATCTTGTTGGCAAATATCATACATTGGATACATGTCGACATTTATTTAACTACTAAATTTAAATTATCATTTAGCTTGGTTTCAGACCATTCAAAATTGTAAAAAGTAAGAACGTGAAGGCTTGATCTGGAAATATAGTTTATCTGGTAATATAAAATAAGAGAACGTCGATATGGTCAATCAATATCAAAATCAGGAAGTATGCCAGCAAAAGACGTCTATTAGTTTTCACTCAACATATTTTGAAATTTCAAGTACCATTGCCAAACTTTGCTACTATAAACATATATAATTATTTATATATATATATATATATATATATTTATTTATTTATTTATTTATTTATTAGAGAGGGAGAAAATATATGCTTTTTCAGAAATATATTTTTAGCCAGGTTTGTAACCAGTATCCAATTGTACGTTTCAGCTGGACCAATATATCTTTTATGTTAAGGTCAATATACCTTGGTAACTCTTTAAATTGAATTGGATCATCTTAACCTAAAAGACATTTTTCAGACTGTATGATGCAGATTCTAAGCACAATTATTATTTTTAGCCTAGCATCACCAATACCTACAATCAGCTTTGTAGGCCTAATTTAAATAGAAACTTTACACGCACACGCACACACACACACATATATATATATATATATATATACACACACACTCTTGTGATCTTCAATTATTTGATATTTGCTAAACTGCAATAATTCGTCATTTTTTATCAATATTGTTACTTCTTGTTTAATCTGAAGGAAAAATAAGGCGTGTACATGACGTTAAGATAATTTATTTAATATGATCACAAACTAAGTATTTCCCTCTTATGATCTGTACTTGGAGTCTTTTAATAAAATACGCACCCCTGTATACCGCGAGTAACACAAATGAATACACATAAACATCGTTGGACAAGACAAATTTAATCTGGTTGTTAATGACCCAGTCACTAACCAGTCTGACAGATGGGTTTTTAGGTGGCAGCATGGCTTAATGCTCCAAGTTATGTAACGCTAGTGCTGTGACTTAATACATTTAGAAAAGCTTGAAATAAGAATCGTACGAGGTCTTTTGAATAGACCTCATCTTACGAGATTTTATTTCTTTATTAGCGTCACATTTCTAAACATTTGCAACACTAAATCGTAAGCTATGGCAGGAAAGAGTTAGTCTTATAGTTATCAGAGTTATCTTTTGCCATGTATTATTTGAGTAATGATTTTTCAGGTCAAACGTTGAGTCTTTTGTCGGGTCTTCTTTTGCAAAAAAACTGAGCAATGAGTTCGATATGTTACCCACTTTCCAAAACAGAAAATGCCAAAAAAAAAAAAAATCTTTAGCCAGCATAAATGTCTGCTAAGGCTTAACGTGACTCAGTGGAGTTCATTCGTATCGTTGTTCTAGAACTCTTAGGGTTCGTTATCACTAACCAAAGACAAAAGTGTCAGGGATTTCAGGTCCATGGGTGATCAACAGTTACAAACTACATTTGTTAGCTACAAAACTGCATTGTTATTATCACGAAGGATCTCCTAAACAAATTATCTGACAGATAACAGATAACACCACGACGCCGAAATAAATATGAAACATGTTCCGTAAAACGTTTCATGAGGCGTAATAAGTCATTAGAGCGACGTCGATGGATGGAAGAGGGATGAAAGAACTTGATGTATTAAGATGTATATTTAGACTGATGGCCCATGTTACATATGCTACATATAAACACACATTTCGTTAGGTGGTTACGTGTACTATAGATGCTACCTGCACATGTTAAATCTACCTATCTATTGAATGAAAAATAACGCCAAGAGTTATTTAATTTTAAAATTTCCGAATTAATGATATATACCTACTAATTTTAACCAACAACAACGAAAAAGAGTATTTATGATAGCTTTATTTACTCAGAATATTAAAGTAGATTTCATTTCTACATTGCAAGTGCTTAGAATTTAGGAAGATTATATTTTAGAAAAACGTGTGGTTTTATTTTGTGCGAATTCAGTATATTTTTAATTATTGTTGTTATTTTTCCATCATAATTTAGCGAATGTCTCTTTTTACAGTCCCTGACCAGAGTAGATCAAACTACAAACTCACTAAATGAACTTCAAGAACTTGTAAGATGGCTGACAGATGTATCAGAAAACAAAAACCCATCACATTCCAAATAGCTTGGGTTCAACTAGGGGGTTACGATTGTTTCTTGTTGAGCACTAAGTTACACAATTGGTTATCCGAGTTCAGCCTACCACTGGTATCGAAACCCTATTTTTTAGCGTTATAAGCCCTGATTCAGTCTTACTGTATAGAGGATAAGAAAGCGTTACCTAATACTCATATTATCACTAGCTTGGTTCTGTACTGGATTTCGTTGAAGTTTTGAGGTACAAAAATATCAGTTGTATCTACTAATTAATGAAAGATATAGGGAGGTACATGCTGGGTTTTCAGTTAGTGGTGGAGTAGATACAGTTTAGTTTACAACCAAGGACTTAACTACAGCTAGAACAAGAAGCGATGAAGTATATAAATAAAGAGAGAATTTGTTTGTTTTTAGAGAAGAGCCACATTCTATCTACTGATGGAATCGAACCCCAGATTTTAGTGTTGCAAGTCCGTAAACCTGTCGCTGTCCTATCGAGGACATACAAAGAGAGTGAGCCTATTCATGATAACTATACGTGTGTGTGTGTGTGTGTGTGTGTATATTTGTATAGAATTTCAATAAGTGTTGTTGTTTTCTAAGACATGACATCAGGGCACTGAATAAAAGCATTTTATAAACGATAGGTCTACACAATTCATACAAACATTGTAGTACTATTACTAATACTATGGTATTAGTATCACGAGGTATAATATTGATACGTATTAGTAACTATTAAACCAAACTAAATTAACTTAAGTATAAATATTTCGTACATTGTCTTTTTAATGACATAATAGTAAAGTTATTCATACCTGGGCAATTTATTCCGATTTTTGAAAGTGTTTTGAATACATCACCTTAGTTTGGGAAACTTTTTTTTTAGCCTTGCGGTACGTAGCGATATATATTTGAATTTATTTGTTTCTTGTTTGGAAATTCCATTATTAGCGAGTATAACTACCAACAATAAATCTCTCTCTAGTTTACAACAATCGAGTCTTCCCGCGTCTATCCTCCATATTTCAGTTATAAAATTCGTCGCTAGAGCGTTTGTTTGTTTGAAGTTAAGCACAAACATACACAAAGGGCTATCTGTGCTCTGGCCACCACGGGTATCGAAACCCGGTTTCTAGCGTTGAAAGTCCGCAGACATACCGCTGTGCCACTGGGGGGCTCGCTAGAGCGAGTCAACTGAAATGGAATTGAATAATAATATCATGCCTACCAAACGCCAAATCTCGCCATGTTTCAACTTGAGGTCGTCAGGTGGTCCGGTCCATTTGTTAACAGTATAAAAAAAAAAGAGTAATTGTTTGGTTGCAATCTATGATAGATGGTTTTCATTACGCTACAAAACAATTCAGTACTGTCAGTAGTTGTGAACTGACATGTGCGTGAAGTCAAAAACAGAAGTTTTCTAAAGACTAATCTTTAATTTCTATTTATACAGAACTGTGAACAGAAACATCTGGACATCGTATGAAACAAAAGTAACTTACCCAAAGGATTTTATTTAGTATTACAATATAATATTAAATTATTAATGGTTAATCTCATTTTACTGGCAATGATTTACATGCTCTTGCATTATCATTGTAATTTCTTTGAGTAGGTTTCAATGTATAACACGTTAAAATAAATGTTATTTCTCTAGACATGAAGCAGGCTACTTTTGCCTCACTTTAATGAGATATTGAACCATTATTTGAATTTCCAAAACCCTGAATAAGTTTGTTGTTTTTTAAAAATCCAGTACATTTTATACGGACGCAGAAAAATATGTATTTATAATGTTTACCATAAGACATTAGCATTAGGCCTAATACATTTTTAAACACTACATTATTTATCCAGTCCTTTAGGGAGTTTCAAGAATGAGAAGAGTGTATGATAATAGCATTCCAACCTCACTATATTTGCTATATCCAATTCCGACTACGCGTTTCGCTCAATCCAGAGCTCTTTAGGCTGGCTGGGGCACAACGAACATTGTGGCGGTCGGAACATTATTTACATAGAGAGCTCGAAATTGAGCGAAACGCGTCGTCAGCAATCGATATGACAGTATAGTGTGGTTATAATACTATTTATTATACATTCTTTTAATTCTTCAAAATCCCTACGAGACTCGATAAACAATGTAGTGTTTAAAAATGCATCAGGCCTAATACTAATGTCTTACGACAAGTATAATTATAATCTTACTTCACCAGCTTGTAAAAGGCGTACACATTGCAACAATTGTTTTCGTATTAATAATTCATTGTTGTAATTGGCCCAAAATGTTAATCAGTAAAGATTTAACAACAGTTTTTACAAAACTTAAAATATATAATTTTTGACGATGTACAGAATGTTACTTTTTTTACTGTTATGCTATTTAAATTAAAGTTCTTAAATGAAATCCAATGCTTTAAATAAAACATAGCATACACGTTGTTTTTACTACTTTTGCTATACAAATTCCATTGTTTTAACTATTTTTATTAGTTATTGTTTGTAACATTATATTTCACCTCTGGCAAATGCATATGATTTTTGTATAGTATTTGGTAAGGTAAATATCGCTAAACGCCATCATTATGTGGATTATTATTTAAATGAAATTAGTTTTAGCTGCATACTATATCAGCGAGTTAACACATAGACAAAAACAACCTCTTTAAAAGAAAGAAACATAATAAATAGTCAAACCTTAAAAGTTGTTCTAAAACACGTGATTAATTACATTCATATAACAAACCTAATTTTGTTACTATTGGAGCTATCTTTCATTCCTTCTCAGACTTAATTAAATATATTTATTTATGCTGGGACAGCGGTAAGTCTACGGATTTACAACGCTAATATCAGGGGTTCGATTCCCCTCGGTGGATGCAGCAGATAGCCCAATGTGGTTTTGCTATAAAAAACATACAAACATGGACTTATTAAGTGTTTCCAATCCTTTCGCGCGAGGCAGCACTTGGACTGTATCTAGAGTTGACCACTGTCAGTCTGATTTTGTCTTGTTCTCAGATTATTTCTTTATTTTCATTTGGATCATTTAGCGTTTCCCAAGTCTTACCTCATTAATGCATAATCTTGCATATTTTATCTGTAGGTTTCCTTACCAGTACATGGTGTGTGTGTGTGTCCATTACATGCAAAAGTGAGAATGAAATAACGTTTAGCTTATTTTGGCTGTTCTGTAAAAAATGGTTTACTTGCTTAGTAAGTTCTTCTTCAACAAGTTGTTCTACCGAATTATTTCTCTAAAAGCCAAAAAATCGGCTACCAATTACGATCAATAGAATACAGATACACGCGCACATAAAATACTATGATACACCAAGCAAATGCTCTGTATGCCTATCGCTCACACTACATCATCATTAGATCTCAGCCACACGTGCTCTGCCAAGGACAAAATACCAGTTTTGAAATACGACTTCATACAACCAAGTCCTTTATTAGATGTCTCGAAGAAATATGTCAAACTTTAAAACCTAAAATATGATTGCATAATTCATGTTAGAACAGGCGTAAACATATAGATAAACTATACTTTTATATTCAAGGACTGGCCCAATACTGGAAATAAACGCGAAGAGCAAGCAATGTTCGATCCCCTCACAGATTATCTTAAAATACGAACTTTATGAAATCACAAATGTACTTGATGACTTATATCAGAAGAAAATAAGGAACAATGAAAATAAGTTAACGTAGAATCAAATATAATAAAAGCTTTTAACTCGCAGGCACTTTTCAGTGATGAACATTAATTACGTTACACAGCACACGCACTACATTACTCATTCAGGAAGAACGTTTGCGAATATACAAAAAAATACCGTCATTTGTAATTTTTAACTTGGGCAAACTCGATCAGTGTATGTGAAAATTTAACTTCCGAAACAAAATATTTTACATCATCATAATCCCAACATGAAAATATTAAATTTCTCATAAAAAAATTCTGAAGTAATAAAATTGTTTGTCTTATTTAAACGCAGTATACATTATACATATTGAGCGTATCGAGAGCAAATTTAACCACGCAGCGCGAGCTTTTTATGGTTATGATATTCAAGTCTGCGGTTGGACAGATGTGTGACCGTTCTGATTATGCGCAAGAAGTGGGGGTGATTAATGACTTTATACACTTTCTCTTCTTCTTTAGCAACATATTAAATACTTGGGGCAACGATCATCAGAAGTTTATTAATTGGGAGCAAATCCTATGAAACGTTCCAAACATAAACGTCCATGGACCGGCATAGCCAGGTGGTTAGGGCAATCTGAGGGTCGTGGATTCGAATCCCCGTCACACCAAACATGCTCACACTTTCAGCCGTGGGGGCGTTATAATGTGACGGTCAATCCCACTATTCGTTGGTAAAAGAGTAGCCCAAGAGTTGGCGATGGGTGGTGATAACTAGCTGTCTTCCCTCTAGACTTACTGCTAAATTTGGGACGGCTAGCGCAGATAGCCCTCGTGTAGCTTTGAGCGAAATTCAAAACAAATAAACATCCACAAAGTCACTAAGTTTCTTTTCATGTGTTTACTCTTACATGCTGACCATACATTATATAAGTTAGTAGATTTGACCAACGAGAGTCATGTTGTGCCTTCTTTAAAACCCAATTCTCAAATTCACTTTTTTTGGGCTCGGCAGAAACTTACAATCCAATCTATCTTCTGATATGAGGAATGGGGTTTCCCCTTGTTTCAATGACTGATTATTTAGTATCATTAAATATATCCCCTTCTGTTAAAACCTGCTGATGATAGAATGTAAACACAAAAGTAATGAAACCAACTTTTGATTTCCTTGAGATGTATAAGCCGCCCCCTCCTTAGGCTTCACTTCAGGGCTCCTAGTGGAATCTAGATTACGTAGATAAGGCAATGCTTTTATTTGTAGTTAAGTTGTGCCTTCTTTAAAAGATAAGATAATGCTTTTGTTTGTAGTCAAATACAAAGCCACACAATAGGCTATCTGTGCTGTGCCCACCACAGGTATCGAAACCAGGTTTTTAGCCTTATAAACCTTTAGACTTAGCGCTGACCCATTGGAGGACTGAGGTAATGCTTCCTAAAGCTTACGTAAATGCATTTTATTCGTGACCTTAAAAAAAAGTGTGTTAACGAAACTATCAAAGAATGGAAACTATCACAATGGAAATATACCAAACATTACATGGATAGCTCAGTGACGTATTGCTGGATCAACCTGACGAACCCGAACCCTCACTTCTGTCAAAATTATGTCCTCGTACGTACAGGAAGTTCCGTTTTCATTTTTGCCAAAACATTCATCTTGTGCAAACGCTTTAAATTATAACGACTACAAAAATTAAAAAAAATATATCAGAATATAATGCTTATCCAATGCTTCGTTTAAAATACATTCAGTTGGTACACTAAAATCACGTTGACACCTGAACTGATTCATCAAATCTGTAACAACAAAACACAAAGCAAATACTAGCTAAAATTATAAAAAATAATTTCCTTACATTATAATACCCCAAAACAAGTATCTAAGTTTTCAGTCTGTTTTGGATATTTATTGGTTATGTTATCAGGTTTTCTTGGTATTACTGCAATATTCCTTGTATGCTTGTAGTAAACATCGCTTTAATATTTTCATTCTGCTATTTAAAGGCCTCTCGCAATTTACACACACACACGCACACATATATATATATATATATATATATATATATATATAATAAATGTGCTCTGGGTGTGCAATCATTTTTAATACTTACTAATTTTTATTTATAAATTGTATCCCTAAAAATAAATTATATTTCATTCTTTCTGTTTGAGAGTTTGTTATTGTGATTTAAGTAACCTGTAACATAGAGTTTATTACTGTGACTAGTGCAGGGTTGTTATTGTGACTTTAATAACATCTAGTGCAGGGTTTGTTATTGTGACTTTAATAACATCTAGTGTAGGGTTTGTTATTGTGACTTTAATATCATCTAGTGCAAGGTTGTTATTTTGACTTCAATAACATCTAGTGTAGGGTTTGTTATTGTGACTTTAATAACATCTAGTGCAGGGTTGTTATTTTGACTTCAATAACATCTAGTGTAGGGTTTGTTATTGTGGCTTTAGTTACTCCTAGTAAAAGGTTTGTTATTATGACATTAATTGTCCCTAGTAAAGGGATTCTTATTGTGACATTAATTGCCTCTAGTGTTATTGTGACATTAAGTATTCCTAATAAAAGGTTTGTTATTGTCACATTAATTATCCCTATTAAAGGGTTTCTTATTGTGACTTTAATGGACCCCAAGTGTTATTGTGACATTAATTATTCTTAGTAAAACGTTTGTTATTTTGACTTTAATGACTTCTAGTGTAGGGTTTGTTATTATGACTAATTATCCATAGTAAATAGGACTTGTTACTGTGATTTTAATTACCTCTAGTAATATGTTTGTTACTATGACTTTAGTTATACTAATTAAAGAATATGTTACTGTGAATTTATCTATCCCTAGTAAAAGGTTTGTTACTGTGATTTTATCTATCCCTAGTTTAGGACTTGTTACTGTGGTTTTTATTTTCCCCTGTAAAGGGTTTGTTACTACGACTTTAATGACCTGTAGTCTAGGGTTTTTTGTCACGAGTTAATGACCTCTAGTTGAGGGTTTATCATTACTTAATAACCTCTGGTTAAAGGTTTGTTATCAATACTTAATGACCTCTAGTTGAAGGTTTGTTTTCATTATTTAATGACCTCTATTTGAGGGTTTGTTATCATGATTTAATGACCTGTAGTTGAAGGTTTGTTGCTGTGACTTTAATGAACTCTAGTTCAGGGTCCATTATCATGACTTAATGACCTATAGTTGAAGGTTTGTTACTGTGCCTCTAATGACCTTTAGTTGAGGGTTTATCATTACATAGTAACCTCTAATTGAGGGTTTGTATTATTACTTAATGACCTTTAGTTGAGGATTTATCATTACATAGTAACCTCTAATTGAGGGTTTGTATTATTACTTAATGACCTTTAGTTGAGGGTTTGTTTTCCTGACTTAATGACCTCTAGTTGAAGGTTTGTTACTGTGCCTCTAATGACCTTTAGTTGAGGGTTTATCATTACATAGTAACCTCTAATTGAGGGTTTGTTATTGTGACTTTAATGACCTTTAGTTGAGGGTTTGTTATCATGATTCAATGACCTCTAGTTGAAGGTTTGTTATTGTGACTTTAATAACCTTTAGTTGAGGGTTTGTTATCATGATTTAATGACCTCTAGTTGAAGGTTTGTTATTGTGACTTTAATGACC
>NW_013665632.1:1793655-1809282 GCF_000517525.1 Limulus polyphemus | reverse complement strand
TAAAATAATACAAACGTTTATATAGGAACATATATAATCAAAATTCAATGTTAAAACAAGTAAATTTAAAAACATATATTATCACCAGATTTGACCCTCACAGTCACAGGCTATAAGGTGCCTAATATTGATTTAGAAGAGTTGTCTCTTACTGTCCAAAGATTACGTACATAGGAAAGCATCAATAGAAATGCAGAACCGGTTAGTAAACAGGGTTATAGTGTACAGTAACAAGTTTTAATAATGAAAATAATTGTATCTAAAATCTCTAAATAGCCAATACCACAAATAAGAGCATCGTCACTGAACATATATTACCTAGTGTTATATACTTACAATCCAAATCGGCCTGGTGGTTAAGCCGTTCAACTTGCAATCTACAAGTCTTGGGGTCGAAACCCATCGCCAAACATGCTTGCCTTTTGAGTCGTTTTAATGTGAACTTCAATCCCACTATTCTTTGGTAAAGAGTTGATGGTGGGAGGTGTTGACTAGATGTCTTCCATCTAGTCTCACTTCAAAATTGGAGATGGCTAGCGTAGATGCCCCTCAAGTAGCTATGTGCTAAAATTCAACAAACAACACATTCCAGCTTTTGTAACTATCTTAAAACATTTTTTTATTTTGTGCCCTAACTCAAAATTAAAAATATGCATTTCCCATTTTAACTGGCAATATAAACATTATACAATATCAGTATTGTCAATGAGAAACTGTTCATATAGTTGTTAACAGTAGAAATGCAAATTAACATACTGTAATAATTCCCTTTGTGACTCAGCAGTAAGTATGCGGTCTTATAATATTAAAACTCAAGGTTCGAACTGAGATGTACTCAGAATACAAATAGCCCATTGTGTAGCTTTGCGCTTAGCAAAAAAAAAAAAATCGTTTAAACCGTTTTGACAACATTTTATATAGTATTTACTTATGATGTTTAGAATCGGATATTTTATATGATAAAATTAAAGTGAAATAAACCGTATTCAAGAAAATAACATGACTAATATTCCCATTGATACAAGTTAAAAGTAATTTTCGGCTTCTACTAAAATATGCATTCCAAATAGTTTTTTTTTTTTGAAACTAATATATCAAAGAACGAATAATTATATGACATGCTACTTTTGAGATCAAAGTTACTCCCTTTCCAAAAGAAAAAAAAGTTAGAAACTTGAATGACAGAAACATATATATATGCATACACATTTACTCATGTTTTAACAAAAGGTATTAGTGCGCATAAAATTTAATAAGAAACACATTTTTTAGAACAACAGCTCTGTTACCATTGCTTTTGAATTACTTTTTATTAATTAACTCATTTACTTTCTTTTTTTAGATGAATGAGAACAAAAACAATTTTCAACTTCTTTTTTATAACTTCCAAACGCACATACACAATAAAAACATAATTAATGAAAGTGCATATATTTATTCTAATTCAAAATATATTAATAGTAGTTCCATGTTGATTGCAAAATAAAATATATTGTTTCAGGTGCATTTGTTTTTACTGCTTTGAGTCTTTAATTAATTCTTGGATATTATTATATTAAATGTTACGTGACAGGATATATATTTTATTATTAATTTAAATCTGCATTGTATGTGCTATTTCTACATACTTCTAAATTATCATGTACATCGCACTTTACGAGATGGCGCTAGTAATTTACAACGTTGATTGGAATAAATATATGTAAAGTTAACCTAAAATACTGTTTACCAAGTTAATTGTTTTGAAAGTTTAATAGTCAAGTGAGTTGATTACACTTACAGAATTGACGTTATATTTGGTAAGTTTAGGATGTTTTTTGGTAATTGTTACAAGTCATGTGATAAGACATGAGATCAACGAGAAACTGTATAAATAAATATAAATAATTCTAAAAGTATAATGAGATCTGGGTTGTTACTGTTACCAATTTAACTTAAGTTAGTAAAAAATAAATCTTGTATAATGGCATCAAAATTGATTTTCTGAAAGTAAAACTGAATGTTAGGAACTAAATATTTAATGTATTTTTAGCAGCACATGAAACCTAATTATGCAATGAACTGTATCCTCATTAGTGGTTAGCAATAATTCTGAAAACAGAAAAGGCATTTTCCATTGTTAATGTTAATTTGTTGATTATCTCTCGAAATTTGGCATAAGAAATCACCCTGACTCATTTTCTCTCTCCCTCACTACAGTACTTGGTTCCATATAATCCTACCAGTATATCTAAAATTAAGGCTCCCAGAATGTCTGAATTAGTTTGAAGTTAATACACATACTACTGGCTTGAAATGTTAGTGAAATGAGTTAAAAAGTGATGTGGAACAGATTTTGGGAAGAAAAAAAGTTTAAATAATTAAAATAAAGTGTTTTTAATTCAAGGTAGTGGTATTTCTACAATAAGGAAAGCATAATAGGGAAGATCAAACCTAACTGATTCACTAAAGACAGAAAGGAGAAAATTAAGGAGAAATGCTCTAAGTTTAAGGAGTTTGAATTGATAGTAATGTTTGAAGATTTACAAAAATATAGGAAAGTTAGGGATTTGGTTCAAAAATAAATTAACAAAGAAACAGCTGGCTGAAAGTGTTATAACTGTTAGCAAAGATTTTTTATGTATGTTAAACTTAAAGGTAAGCAGAATGTTAAAATGTTTTGTTGATGGCAATGAGGTAGCTGAGCTTTTAAATGTTTTCATCTCTTTTGTTTATACAAAAGAAAGTACTATCAATATTCTGTACCCTGAGCTTGTACTTGGTGGTAAGTAGAAAGACTGATAGAGTAAAAATATTTAAAGCATCAAGGTTATATGCAGAGTTTTAAAGCAGATAAAAGATCGGATGTGAAAGCCTCTTTTTTTCCATTTTTGATTGTTCAATAGACAGTGAGCAGATGCCTGACACTTGGAGATTTGCTAATGTTTATGCTATTCTTGAAAGGGGTGGTAAGAGTTGCCTTGCAAATTATAAACCAGTTAGTCTTACTTCTGTAGTGGAAATTTTTTTAGAGTCTGATAAAAGAAGCTTTAGAAAATTATTGAGTGAAATATGATACCATAAATGAAGGCCAACATGGATGAGCAAAATATAACTGTGTCTTTCAGAGTATGTTACTTGTTATCAGGACAATGGAAAAAGATGTGGAATTGGTGTACTTAGATTTTCAAATGATGTTCATAAGGCTTTAGGAAGAACAAAAGATTAGGTAAGAAAATCACATAGGTAGGGGTTGAGGAAAGATTAGTTAGTTAGATTGTAGAGTGGTTGGATGCAAAAAAGCAAAAGGTTGTTGCTATTGCATGAGCTCAAACTTCTGACCTTATGCTTGAAAAGTGCCTTTTTTCTCAATCATAAACAAATTTTCAACAACTACTAAAACATATGTCTAATTTCACACTTTCTTTAATATGAGTTATAAGGTAAAAAAAATATTTCAGTTTAAAATGAATGGAACATGGGGGCTTGTAGGTCTTCACAATAAAAAAAAACTGCCAAATGCCATCAAATGTTAATACACAAGAATTCACTGTTTAGTTTTAGAGTTTGTAAGACCAATTGAATAGGAATAAAGAGAATCTGTTTCCTTATCCCTTTCTTTTCTTACCTTATGTGTACCAGAGGCAACTCGTAGTCTCCCCCCAACACTTTGCCTGAAAAGTACCCTTTTTTGTCAATGGGCCCCCTACTCTTGATATTTTCTGCACATTGCTGGATGGCAGTGCTTGGGTCTTTGTTTTTATTAGTATTGGTATTAATGATACTGATATCGGCATCATTATTAAAGTGTACTTATAACATTAATTGAATATTTCTAGGTGTATTGAGGATGTTGAGGAATTACAAATTGACTTCATCATATGTTAAGTTGGACTAATATATGGCAAGTGAAGTTTAATTATAATAAGTGTGAGATAATGCATTTGGGTTATAAGTTGTATCATTTGTTTAATATAGATAAAAAAATATTTGAAATAGCATCACTGAAGAAAAGTATCTTTGCATAGTGGTGGATAAGTTGCTCAAGCCATCAAAGCAGTGAACTATTATTAGAAATAAAGCAAATAGACTTACAGAGTGCATTTGTAGACATTAATTGCAAGTCAAAAAAGGTAGTTATTTCTATACAAATCACTTGTTAGGTTTTACTTGCAGTTTTTGTCTACTTGTCTTAGAATATTGGGTTGCTGGAAAAGGATCAGAGGAGAGCTTACTAGGATGACTGTTAGGAAATGTTATCTTAAAGGGACAGGTTAAGATCTCTTCACTTATTTTCTCTTCAGAAGAAGAGGATTAGAAATGATCATATTAAAGTTTGCCAGATTATCTAGGGGATTAGTAGAATCAAAGCTTCTGATTTTTTTGTTTTGGATTCTAAAGATGATAAGATGAGAGGACACAACCTTAAGATTTGCAAGAGACAAGCTAGGTTCCAGTTAAGTACAGTTTTATTTCTAATAGTATGATTGTCATATATAATGAGTTGTTGTTGGTAGTAATGGAAATCAACACTTTCAGTAGCTTAAGAAGAGGATTTAAGACATCCTAAAAGATTAAGAGTGATTTTAAATTTTTACTTTTTTTGTAGGGTGGATGTACAAGGACAGTCTATAAGAACTATATATTCCCATGTTGACCTTGTATATATTTTGTGGTTGCATTTTATTGTGTTTACATTGTATCACTAAACATGGCAGTGCTTAGTATGTAGGAATGGGCTGAGAATAAAATGGCCACTGCATTCAATCTGTTACTCTATTGTGCTTACAAATAACTGCTAAAGTTAAGTTATAGCATTATCAAGTGTGTCACAGCTTGTATAAGGTAATATTATTCTTTTTCTCTACCATACATATTTTGTGGGGAAAAGTACTACTTAGCAGTGAGTTCAGTTTATAAGCATATATTATTTCCATGTTTCAGGAATAACAGTTTAATTTCTGCACGCTAGATGGCAGCACAAATTGTTCTTATATAACAACTGTTTGTGACTTCATTGCACTAACATAATATCTGCCAAAACAGTTTCAGTAAAAATAAAGAAAAAAAATCTAAATTAATATTCAAGGTATCAAGTATTTATATAGCTGACAGATCTGTGTACATATTATTGATGTATGAGTTTAAAAACACCAATTTCTTAATCAACAATACATTACATAGGGGTCTACTTTTCTGAAAATTTTCAGTGAGGCCAAGCCTGCCAGCTGTGTGTGTATGTGTGGTATCATACTTCATGGTCTGAGATATATATAAGATGTCTTCCCTATTAATCGACTAGAACCTAGCATGTTGTGTAGCCAATTGTATGTACATGCAGCAAGTTGGGGTGAAGTTGGAAGGTGTTGGTTCTGTAAATATCCCTTTAACATTGGTCCAGCACTCCAGGGTACTTGTACTGTCCTGGAGGAACCATTCCAGCTTTACTAGCCCCTAGTGTAATCCAAAGTTAGAGAAACTAATATGATATTAATATATATTACCATTGAATTATAAAAATAAAATAAATGTTCACTTATCAACCTACTTCAATTAAATTGTTTAAAAGAAAAGAAGGGCAAACATTAAGTATAATGTAGAGATGACAATGCCAAAAAGTACAGAAACAAGGTAGGGATGAATACACAAAACCACATAGAAATCCTTACATAAGTAGCCAGTAAATACTGAGTCAATCTTACAAGCTTATGGTTATTAGCCGCTGTAAAACTGTGTAGCACTATTCAGTTTAAATGCTTTTATTCAAATTTGTATTCATGCAATTGACAGGGATTCAACATTTAGTTGTAGATAAAAATTATTATTGGAAAAATTTGACTACTTATATAGTAATTTTTGCATGGTTTTGTGTTTTCATCCCCACCTTGCTTCTGTGCTTTTTGGCATTGCCATCCCTACACTATAGTTAATTTTTGCAACATTTTTTTATTACATTGTATTAGCAGATAATCAGCTAAGTTTTGAAAATTGAAGTTTGTTGAACTGAATTCTTGTGATACATAATAGAAAAAAAAAAATACCACTTTTATTTGAAATGACCATTCAAAATTTCACCAGGGATGCACTGAAAATTATAAGTTGCATTCATTAATTTTGGACATGGTACGTAGCATTTCAAAATAACATTACACTGCAAACATAAGTGTTTCAAAATGGCATTAAACTGCATACATAAATTACTTTCCTGGCAAAACAAGCATGGTTTTTATTTTTCTTACCACTCTCTCTTTCAACAGTATGAAATTGGTGATTTGAGTAAATTGCATGCCAATGTATTTGATCATGTGACTGTTGTTTCACTATGCTCTTAAGATAATGACAGTTTTTATTTTGTTAAAAAGCAATTCCAAAAAGAATATGGATGCTCAATTCCTCTCGGCAAAATTGGTGCATATTACACCAGAAGATTTTGGGCTTTGACATTTCCTCAAATGGAATGTAAAATGTCTTTAGGAATAGCCCAAATATTTGGGGGGATCTGAAAATATCCAACAGAAATGAGATTGCAAGGATCAGTGAACACTGTCCAGTATAAATGGTTTGCAGTATATACATTTAAGTATAGGCTTTATATGCTGAGACAAGTTTTAAAATGCTTTGTAGCATGTCTATACTTTCTTGAATAAAACCTATGGTTTTTAATGTGCCTCTGGTAAAATTTAGTTCCTCTAAGACAAATGCTTTTTAAGTTACACTCATTTAAAATATTAAGTTTTTATCTATAATCTCCCATTACTCACAATGTATAAAGGTTTGTTTGTTTTCAATATTCTGTAGCTAGGTACTTATCATAGAAATAGTTATCAGTATTTTTGTTTGGTTATCCTACTTAAAAAAACATTTTTGCAGAAAAATGCAAATCATTTATATAGCTGTGTAGTAAGCTATGTAATTTGGTATAGCCATTATATAGACCAAAATACACTGAAGATAGAAGTTTTACAATGAAAAACAATAAGTTTCAATAACTTAAAGGCAAATATATATATAAGGCATTTGAATAGGGCTTAAAAACAGTATATGAAAAATGAAAAGCAAAAAAAAACTCATAAGCACAAATATACTATCCTACCAGAAGTCATTGGACACACCTCTGATTGCAGGAAAATGGGTTTGATGATGAAATATGCAAATAATTTGGCCTATAAAGGTGATCAGTGGTTCGCTCGGAAGTCATTTTGAACTTGTATGCTGAACGACGAGTACACGGAAAGAGCTAACAGAGTTTTAGAGGGGTAGGATAGTTGGATGTCATTTGGGGAAAATGTCTGTACATGCTATTGAGCAACAATTAAACATTCCCAGGTTAACAATTGGCAACATGCTGAAGAAATGGAAGTTCATAGGTGACAATGAGCCCAAGAAACAACCAGGTAGTTGTAAAATACTGACTGAGAGGAGCTGACGTGCCTTGAGAAGGCTAGTTATCTCATCTCTCAGTCAGACCTTAGAGAATCTGTGCTTGGAGATGTGAGCAGTCACAGGCAATCCTATAAGTTGATCGGCATGGGGCAAGGCACACCGAACCTGGATCATGGATTAATAGAAATAAGTCCTGTGGAGTGACGTGTCACGCTACATGCTCTTCTAGTCTGATGGATTTCATGTCTTTATTCCAAGAAATTAATAGTGTGATGGCCTGCATTTAGGCTTTAATGACTACTTCAATGTATCATGGAAGACTGTCTACTAATTTCTGGTAGAAAGCTGGTGGTATTGTGCTCCACTTCTCCTTTAAAGCATTAGTAAGCTCCACTACTGAAGAGGGCCATCTTGGCCTTGCTCTAATTCTGGGTTCCAGTTTATCCCAAAGATGTTCTATCGGGTTGAGTTTAGGGGTTCTATGCTGGCCACTGCAATGTTCTGATGTTATTCTCTTCAAACCACACGTTCACAATCCTTGCTTTGTGACATGGAGCGTTATCATGTTGGAAGGTGTAAGGGCCAGTACGATAAAATTGACACAATAAAGAACTCAGCATTCAAGAATCCATCCACTGTGATCAGTCCATACCACGAGAAGCACCTCCAGACCATGATATTGCCACCTCCAAACTTCACTGTTGCGACAACACACTCAGGTAGTAAGCATTCTCCAGGCATCCTTCATACCCAAACATGTATTTACAACTACCCATAACTTTTGGTAGGATAGTGTATATTAACTACCCTAAAGTAGCTGAGCAGAGTATGTTACAGATTCTTCATTGTTGTTTTTTTGTTTTTTTTTGAGCTGGTTGTCCAGTTCGTATCTTTTTATTCCCCCCGTTTTTTTCCTTCACCTTTGAATGTAATCCATGTAGACCTTTTGGATTGGGGTAGGGGTGAGTTTCAGGTATTCTATCTAAGGAAGCCAACATTATGGAGTTGGTTGATTTTTCGAGGATTCTATTTTAATTTTTTTGCCTGTTTAAAAGGAATAGAAGACAGACAATCTATTTTAAATATCTTTGATCTAATTCAGTTCCTGATTATCCCTTGTTTTAAGCTGGTGAAGAAAATCCAGAAATTTTCCCATGCTCTTCTCCACAGGTTGTCAAAAATAGACATCTCTGATTCATATACTTATTTATATGGACTCAACAAATTTTCTGAGTTTTGTCCATGGAAATGTTATGTATCATGTGTTAACTTTCCATAGTAGTCTCTCCTTAGCTTCTCTTGTCTTTATGAGAGTGGATTGTTGATTTAGTATCTGCCTTTGCTATCTATAAGAGCATTTTCAATTGTTCAGTTGAGTACTGTGTGACAATTCTAGTGATTGTGGTGACAGGCACTGACCCATCATAGAGATCAGCTGCCTTGCAGCAGGTGGAAGTGAGTTCTTTTACTGATGTTGCTCATGGTCTTCTAGTTATATACTGTCCTGTTGAGTCCCATATTTTGCTTTTTTGTAGCTACACCATATGGTATCTTGTTTTCCAACATTCTCATTCCCTCTGAATATCAGTGGAGGCTTCCATGGTTGTTGCTTTTACTCTACTTGTACAGAGGAGATTGATATCCTGCCAGTAGAATTGTGATGGATTTGATAAAGGGGTTTCTCTTGTGGGCTTGTTACCTTCCTCGTTTAACTTTACTCCTGCATGGCCTGGCACATACATCCAAGTGATGGTCTTACCATGCACTTGCTTTGCTTTCTGAAATTCATCTGGAAACATCTACTCTGAATGTTTTGTTGTTCCTCTTGTACATAAAAATTGACAATTGGTTGATCCTTGCCTAACTGGGCATGCCATGCTTTAAGGATCATAACACAGTTTGGTAATCAACAATCTTGGCTTTGGTGTTTCCCATTAAATTGTCATATTATCTTCAGATCTGTCTTTGCTTTGTTATCGTCTGGGTTCTTCTTATTTCCTTTGTCATAGGATTACTCTGTTTTTAATGGAATTTTGTGACACTTCTTCAAATCAGGAGGACTTTTTTGTATAACTTTCTTTTTTAGAACTGAGAAGAGCTGGTATTCATGATCTCTATTTTTTATTTTTTTAGATGTGGACTTGTGTTTATTGCTAATTTTTATTTCTTGTTTCTGGATTTTCCCAGGTTGCATGTCAGTCTTATCCCTGGATGCTACTCTTAGTAAGGAATTAGGGTTCTGGATATGATTCATCCCACTCCTTTTTTAGCATGGGCTCATGGATACCCTGCTGAAACAATTTTCTCTTGTTTTTTCATCTTTGAGAAGTCAACCCTCTTTAGTATTTTTCATCCTGGTATTTTTTCATTTGTAGATGTTTATTTTCATCATTGTTGTCAGGTTCTATAATTGAAGGTCTAAATTCTCTACTAATCTATTAGCATTTTTCTGGTTGTTTTGTGTTTGATATTTTCCACTCTGCACATTCATATCAGTCTCTGCTTTGCTGTCTATAACTATAATGATGAGGATGGGACTTGAGTTCTTGTAGATTGGCTGGTAAGTGTATCGGTCTTAGAACTCTCGTATGAGCTGAGGGTCTCGTGTTCAAGCCCTGGTCAGGACAGATTTCTTAACAGAATTTCGCACAAAGCTACATGAGGACTATCTGCGCTAGCCTTCCCTAATTTCGCAGTGTAAGACTAGAGGGAAGGCAGCTTGTCATCACCACCCACCACCAACTCTTGGGCTACACTTTTACCAACGAATAGTGGGATTGACCATCACATTATAATGCCCCCATGGGTGAAATGGCGAGCATGTTTGGTGTGATGAGGATTTGAACCCGCGACCCTCAGATCGCGAGTCGATTGCCCTAACCACCTGACCATGCTGGGCCAGGAAAGATGGATAAAAATGTCCTAGCCAGGTATTCAACAGAAAAATATCCCAAGAATTCAATCACATAGAAAAAATGGTGTGCAAGCTCAGTGAAAAAGTGAAATGAGGACAAACCTTCATTCAGTGTGTCTGTAAAATCATCAACACAAACCCTGACACTGATGAAACAAGAAGTGAACAGACTTTAATATTCCCATATTTCAGGTTTGTAAAATTTCTCTTGAATGCAAATATGTTATGACCAAAAATGATGCCATGTGTCCAACTCGATTAGAGGTAATACAGAATGCAACTTGAGAGAAAGACACTTCAAAGTCTTGAAAATAAGAAGTTTTAACAAATAAGTAAGATTGGAGAGGGTAGATTTGATATATGCTGTAGACAACATTGTATCAGGGGTTGCCAAAACATAAAATAGGCAGCACTTCATAACTTATCACGAAAAACAAACAATCCATCTTTCCTCATGGACATTCATAACTTTATGGTTTCTTGATCGGGAAGCTTCATTTTCATAATTTACAATCAAATTATCTTTTCCTTTCCAGGCAATCATCATACATTATTTCACTAATGTATATGATTAAAATTCCTATTCTCTTAAAATGTTTGCTTCTTTGTACCCATTTAATTTTGTGTGTCTTCTGACAGTTTTTGTTTTCAAATTTCTTCCCAGTCCTGTCCAGGGGCTAAGTTTTAATATACTCTAGCTATACTCTTTGGCCCATCTTTCCAATAAGTACAGATATAAATGAGACAGTCAAGCTTCACATTCTCTATAATTATAAGAATGGGAAGTTTTCTTTTTGGGACTTGAGTCCAATTTAGCTTGGTTGGTAAGAGTATCAGTTTTAGAACACTAGTAGTATGAGCTGAGGGTCCCAGATTCAAGCCTTGGTTAGGATAGATTTCTTAATGTCCTGATAAGTTATGAAGTGCTGCCTGTCTTATGTTTTGGTAACCTTTGATAGTTATAGTATTGTTAATTTTTTTAGATATGTAAGTAATAATCATGTAGAATAATTTGTGTGTCAAGTTGATTATCAAATAAAAAATTGTACTTAATAGTGTAGGCTAACAGAATCATTTCTATTTTAACAATACAGGGCATGAAAACTATCTGAAGATGGGAGCAAACAGTAGTTCTATGAGTGATCTCCATAGTAATGAGTACTTGAACCGGTTTGTTGGAAAGGTGGCTGTTTCTCCTAATGACCCATTCTGGAATCAACTTCTGTCATTCACCTTTACTCCTCCTCGTACCTGGTAGGACATGTATTAAATCTGTTCAAGGTTTATTTTTCTTATAATCATTATTTAAGACTGTTGAATACCTCATGCACTACAGTAGTGGAGATTGGTATGTTTTTATCTACATAATCATTATTTTAAATCCATTTGATACTATTTTCTATGAAGTAGGATTAATCTTTCCACTTATCCTTAATTTTGGTATGCCTGCTGACTAGTGTTATTTCTCACACATTTTGTTTATTTTTTATGAATTTTTTAGTTTGAGCATGTGTTGTTTGGTTGTATGCATTTCATGAGATTACTTCAAGGAAATGCCTCCTACAGGTGGCTCAGCAGTAAATCTGAGGGCATATATTGCTTAATATCATGTTTTGATGCTCACAATGAGCACAGCACAGAAAAAACTATTATGTAGCTTTGCACTTAGCAACAAGCAAACAAATCAAGGAAGTGTCTGCTGTTCCATTAGTTTAAGACTGTTTTTGCTGAATGCATTCTTCTCAGAAGGTTTATTTGGTATTTTAGTTCAAGTTGTACTGTTTAGTTGTAAGCTACTGTGGTATTTTCCAGTCAAACTGATTTTTCTTAGAGTGACAAAGTAGGTCTGCAGAATAATAAGAGATTCAAACAAGATATTTATTATGAAATAATTCTAAGTTCTTGGAGTAACTGAGCTTATGAGAAGGAAATAGAGGCTGGACACAATTGTACAAAAAATACATGGATCAGTCTTTAATATTTACAAACACAGAGTGTGTACTTGCTTGATAAACAGACAGTTGCTTTTACTGGACCAAAACTACTTTCTCTCCAGATTGACTTAGTTGAAGTCCTGTTTTAGACTGATTAAAACCATGTGTTACTTAATATTCTATTTAACCCCATGCACTTAGCTCAGTCAAAGTGTGTGTGTATCATGACTTTTTAAAAGGTACATTCAAAATATAATTACAAAACTTTATTATCAATATATGTTAATAAATTTGGCATCAGAAAGTAATTTATAATTCAAAATTTTATATTATCTAAGTTTTATCTACTTTAAGTTCAAAAGAAAATAAAAAAATTCACTTCTCTGTGTCATGTGACACATTTCTACTTTTAGTTCTCCTTTTAGGTTTTTTCTCTTTCCCTCATATGGCTTTCAAAATGTCCAACTAATCAGAAACACAAACTATAGATATTGACAAGCCTGAATATAAAACTTGAACCTCCTACCTTCTTGAATTGCTGAGATATAAATAACTTTGCCCGACCCACTAGTGAAGCTTCTCCATTATTCTCAAGCTTTTAAAAATTTTATCTAAACCAAGTAATCTGATTTGCTGGAAATGTTTATAACCAATAGAAAGAGTATTTTTCCGATTATGAGAGTCTTGTTACATATTTCATTTTGACAGGCAGTTATAGACTGTTCACCTCAGATTGATTATGTGTGTAAATGTTTTTGTTCAGCTCCTAACAATTAAATTATTTTTATTTGAAGAGAGGCCTAGCACAGTTATGGCTTACATTTGCAAAGATCATGCAGGTCAAGCACTTTACTCACAATGTTTATGATAAGTTGTTAATGAGCTTCCTGCTGTGATTTATTAGGTGTGTATTACTGCTCAAGTGGGTAGAATTACAGCAATAAAACCATAAAATTAAAGAAAAAAGATGTGATCAGGTTAATAGTTGAAACTGTGAAGATAAGAAGACCAACAATCAAGCAAAATGATGCATTCAAGGACCAAACAAAGGTATTGTTCATTTTATTTCATATTTTTCAACTTTTCATTTCACTTTACATTGATAATTTAACTGCATTTAATGTTAGGATAGAGAAATTTTACAGATGCAATATAAGCTCTTACTAAAAAAACTTGAAAATAAAAGATAAATAACCTTACACTTAGATTTAGTCAGTAAAGGAAACTTGTGAAATTCATAGAAAAATCTTTAGTAGAAATATTTTATCAATTAAAGAGGCAGCATCCACAAGCGAATGCAACATGTTTCTGTCATGCAATCCTAACATGGCCAATTTTGACACCAGAAAAATAAAAAAAATGTCTATATCACTGCTTGGGAACTGCAAGAAGGTATCTTTGTACCATATTTCATGTAAGTTGGTCAAAATACAGCAGAGTAAATGTCAAAAAAACCTAAAATTATGCTTTTTTTTGCAGCATCTTGACTCCCCAATAATTACTAAAAATGGGCAAGTCAAACATTTTTGTCTGTCAATGTGTGCTGTCTTTAGAAAAGTATCTTTGTATCAAATGCAATCTAAATTGGTTGAAATAAGTCTAAGTAATTCACTAAACCTCTAAAATATGTAAAATAGGAACATTCTGCATTTTTATATATGTATAGGACCTGTAAAAAAGTATCTTTGTACCGAATCCCATGTAAATTTGTTGAAATATGGCAGAGTAAGTTAGGGATTTTTCTGGTGTTGTAAGCAGCCTGAACATCACTTCAATTCTCAACTATATATATTCATGTCTGTTTATCCATTATCACACAACGTGAATCCGAAGTCATTGGAGTGTGTCAATTGGACCAACTCTGTGTCTGTGGTACTATATATCAATTTTTTCTACAAATATGAATTTGCTATTTGTAGCTTCATGAAATTTGGCAAGCTTTGAGTAAACACTACATGTATGTTGTACACAGGAAATCCAAATTATTATGTCACCACAGAGAAACATACTTTTTTCTTTTATTTCTTCTTCATAAAACACTTTTCAATCGACTGCCATTCCTTCATTTCTCAGTGGATTGACTTGAAATTTGGTAGCATTATACCTTGGTCCAATACATCCAAACCTTTTCTATTTAAGTCTTTTTAAGTATTTTATGGGTCACAGGTCAAATAACCCAAATATGTATATTTTAGGCTCCTGTACAGTCACATTTACAGAAACCAAGATGACAATTGGCCCAAATATAAATTTTCATGGGCCCAACACAGTGACATACAAAAATTTTCCATTCTGAGTCTTTTGAGGGATGGTCTAAGCTCACAAAAAAGCATAATTTTAGGGGTTTTTTGACAAAATATAACATATTAAAGAACCTGAATATTCAAATACCAAATATTGGTTTGAATGTTCATTATAATTATTCTTATTTAGATATTTATTTCATCTCTACATAATTAAGCTTGCCTTTGCCAACCCTGAAACTAATAGAGTTGATATTGTTTTCTATATCTCTGATAGACAGATATCAACTAAATCAGAAGAAAGGACAACGAGAGTACAAGGCCACGAGTCAATTGAATCAAGAATTAATCATAGGCCAACACCATTGCTGGTATAATAGGCTAGATACCTCTCATATTTCAAAGACAAGAGCTGGCTTACAATTTTATCCTGCAAATCATGGTGTCATTTTGCATCACAGGAATTGCACCATGTACAGAAACTAATGTTAGGTATTGGGTTTTTGTGATCAGCTCAAAACTGTTTTGATTTCACTGTGAGATGTCCAGGAAGTGTTTAACCTCAGATGAGCCATGAAGAGGCAGATACTAGGTTATTTGTCTACACCTAGCATACTGTTCAGGTTGATTGCAGTTCCCATATCATTTAGCCTTCAGATACAGATGTAGCCATTTAAGGTCTCCTTTAATGCTCACATTATCTCTTCCTCAGAACTTTCTTCCACGTACAAGTTTAGTACTCCCTAGGTACAACTTTCTACCTCTGGCAGAACACTTACAGCTTGCATTTTCTTGTGTTTTAACTGCACCTTGTACTGAAACAATGTTAAAAACATATTCACAAAACTGTATGTTTCTATAATATTTCAATTTGCATAATTGGAAATATTCTTACTATAGCCAACCAAAATGTTAGGTACAATAAGTTTACATTTCTTATGATATTTAAGCTAATGTCTGTGAATTTCAATTTGATCCAATCGAAATATCTTGCACTATTCTTACAAAAAAAACACCAGGTAAAACTGTGTTTTCCAAAATACCTCAACTCTGCATACAGAATACCTTGATCTCTCGTGCATCTGCCTATGAGATATGTATGCCACCAGCCTTGAGCTAACTCCCACCTAAAATTCATGCTACAATATGGATAATTACACCGTCATGCTACAAT
>NW_013665632.1:1790002-1792733 GCF_000517525.1 Limulus polyphemus | reverse complement strand
TTCATGTGTTTAACATGAACTGTACTAATGGATTATTACACCATCATGCTACAATAACCCTTCGCCAGTATTACGGTGATACAACCTACTTGTGCAGTAACTGCCCTCAAGCACTTGTACTTGAAATAATTTCATTCTTTTCCTAGGCATTGTCTAAAATGGAAATGTTTTTAATATTATTAATCAACTATGTGAGATTTGTGATAGATTATGGAACTTGAATTTTGTTAAAGTTTCATTGATTTCTTTTATAACTAAAGAAAACTAAAATAATATTTTTTTTTCCTGTTTACCCATTATGCATTCTCAAGTGATGGTAACTTCTGTTTCATCCCCTGATAGTGACAATGTTTCTAACATGGGATCTGTGTCTGTTGTGGCTACTAGGAGCATGTTATCTGTGGAGAGGCTTGTTCTCTTCTTCTGCTCTATCTGTTCTTGCTTGGTCCGTCTGCTGTTGAGACTTGTTAGTACAAGATGCTTTCCTACCTAATGTATGCCTCCCTCACATTTATCTCCATAATCTGCATTGGCCTCTATTTTTTGGGAGTGTTTCTGACTTGCTGGAGACCCAGGATGGTATGGCTTGACATCAGTCCTCATTGTTTACTATGGTTTCTTGTCTTTCCCAACTTTACCATTCTGTTCCTATTCCTAAGCCTGCTGAATCCGCATTTTCACTTCCTGTTCCAGCATCCTAGCCTTCATCTACTCCCTGATGTCAGGATCATTGCTTATCTTCTTATTGACTATCCTGTTGGGTCTGGCTCTATGGAGGCCTGCCTGTCTCTCTTTGCCAGTCTTTGGTCTCCAATTTTGGTCTGACAGATGGGTTCTTCAAGTTCTCACACACAATCTATCTCTCCAACCTCTAATTTTTTGTTGGGATTGCTCAGTTGGACATGCCTCTCATCAATGCCTTTGCTACTCTTAACATCAGATTTCCCCACTTTGTGTCCCCAGTTCCTCATACTTTAGCTCTGGCAGTCAATGCTTTCAACTAGGACTGGTCTCACCTTTTTCTGTATTCCTATCCTCCTATTCCTCTTCTCCCTTGTATCCTTACTTTGATACGTGACACTCATATATAGTCCTGTTGTTGGCACCTCTTTGTCTGACAAATGGGTTCTTCAGGTTCTCACACACAATCTATCTCTCCACTTCTCTTCACCCTATCATCTCTTCCATTTCCTTTCTTCCTCCCTCTGTTCCCATTTATCTTCAGTGTCTTGAGAATATGATCTTGGATCCGTTGGCCAAGAATGCCATTGAGAGGGTATTAACCCCTGCACCTGGTTATTACTCTCATGTTTTTTGTGGTTCACAAGAAGACTAGTGTGGTGTCTGCTTATCAATTAGTTTCTTTTCATCCCTCAGTTCTGTATGGAGGGTATCTTTTCTCTCTCTGATATTTCTTTTCACTTAGACTGTGGATGACCAAGGTCGATGTTTTGGACATGTTTTTACACCTTCCAATTGCCATGTCCTCCGGGTGACTTCTTTGTTTTGTCCACAGGGATCGTATTTTCCATTTTCGTGATCTTCCTTTTGGCATTGCAGCTGATCTGTATGTGATTATTCAAGTCATGGGGACATTCACCCACCGTGTTCATGAATTGAAGCTGAGATTCCATTAATACATGGATGATTGACTTTTCCTCGCCCCTTCTTGAGAGGACTCATCTTCTCACACCTGCACTCTTCTGCAAGATGCTAGATGCTCCTCAGCTGGGCTAGCTTATCAAGCCTTTTATCATGCTTGTGCTATATTTGGTACATCTGGGAGTGTTCTTCACCTCCCATCTCAGTCAGGCTTAGCCTTCACCACTTTGCTTGTGAAAAATGGAATGTCTTGTCACCAAGCTTTGTGGTTCTTTTGCTTTTGGAAACTCTGGCTTCCTTTGAATTACTCATTCATTCAGGCCACACACACATGTGCTTTCTCCAGTTGAAATTGTGGGACTAGTGGATCTTTTCTTGAGATCCATTGTCCTCAAGTTTTAACCTCCCTTCAACTTTTCTCAAAGATTTATCTTGGTAGCTAAACCATGCCAACACCATGGTAAGCATCATTTCTTCAAAGATGCTTCTCTGTCGGGCTGGGGGGACATCTCATATGGGCTCCAGAGGAGCATTTATGGCATATTAACATCCTTGGACTTTTGCTGTCCATTGGGCATTTTCCCATTTCCTCTGTCCTCTCGTGGTTCAGCAGGTCATGATCCACTCTGACAATTCCACAACCATTTCTTATATACCTCACCATCATGGGTTACCCATTCCAGGATTTTTTGTTTCCACACAATGGACCTGCTATTTTGGTCTTATTCCCATTGGTTTATCTCACAGCCTGTCATGTGCCAGGGGCTCTGAAGTTAGTGGTGGATCGTCTCTCTCAGCCGTACAGGGCTCTAATCACAAAATGGTCTATCCACATGACACATTTTCTCTTAGCATGTTCTCATCCCTATTTTATCCACCACCTCTCGAAAAAGTACAAAATTAAATGTAAGTTGCTTTCTATAAAATTATTAGTGGTCAGACAAACCAAAATTTTTTTATAGCCTTCAATTTTGTTTGGTTACAGAGCTATCAAATAGAAAATCAACCCCTCCTGCCATGCCCACCTGTCACATCCTCTCTTTCAGAATTCGTTGATAGTTCTTGCTTACGATTCATTATATATTACCTATAACCAATAGAAAGTCAAGGTTTTCATCTATCAAATGAC
>NW_013665632.1:1782808-1789861 GCF_000517525.1 Limulus polyphemus | reverse complement strand
TATACTAAACAGAATATCGTCAGTTTCACTCAGAGTACAAGATTCATTCCTGTGGGAAAGTTAATGACTAACTTGTATGAATTTGTAACGGCTCTTGTCTTCAATTTTGTTTGGTTACAGAGTTATCGAATAGAAAATCAACTCCCTCCTGCCACGCTTACCTGTCACATCCTCTCTTTCAGAATTCATTGATAGTTCTCACTTACAATTCATTATATGTTACCTATAACCAATAGAAAGTCAAGGTTTTCATCTATCAAATGACATATTGTATGACATTGGATACTGAACAGAATATCGTCAATTTCACTCAGAGTACAAGATTCGTTCCTGTGTTAAAGTTAATGACTAGCTTGGATGAATTTGTAATGGCTCTTGTCGCATAGTTAGAAAGCCAGGAAAATTTTGAGAGTTAAGTGAATTTGCCTATTTTTTGCATGCTATTAGTCTATGTTCTTTGGTGCATTATTTGATTAAATAAAAATTATTAAGTGCATTACTATCGTATAAAAAAATTAGGGTTAACTCTCTTCAAAACCCAACAGCAAAAAAAAGATCAGTTAAGTATTTTATTTCTTGTTTTTCATGTTTATTCTTTATATGTAATTATAAAAGTAACTAAAATGTAAAAATAGGGATCCTTTTAGGTTTGTTAAGATTAGATTAGGTAAAATAAATAATAATAATAATATAATAAAAATGTTTCATGAGGCACACATGCAAGCAGCTCATGAGTAATGTTATTCAGTAGTGTAACATGAGCTGCAAATTATAATAGCACAGATAGCAGTTAGACATGGTTCAATGGGCAATACAACAATAAAATTTAATTATAAATAGATGTATGCTGTTACGAACTTAGAGCTACTTAGTATGAACGAATGTAGTTTCATGTTACAATTTGAAGTCATTCTATAAAGAAAAAAAGGATAATTTAGGTTTATTTCAATTTTTTTTTTGGTGGTTATGAGGTCGGTTGAATTGACCGATCCTGTTTTGAGATAGGGTAGAGAAAATAACATATAAACTATAAAGTTTTACTGAAAAAATACATTTGAAATGCATTTAGGAGGTTTTTAGGGATTACATAAAGGAAATTTGAGATTTTTTAGATGTTAAAACTAAAATTACTTTTCCTCATAAAAATTACTTTGCACATGGACTATTCAAAACAAATACTAAATATACTCAGAGTACTATGCAACCAATCACTAAGACATTATTAACATAGACCAGGCATTTCTCCTGTTACAACCCCTTCTAAGCTTCTTTAACCTCTTGTTAGTGAAGGGCATGATATACAGTCAAAATGACATGAAACAAAACTTATACAAGCTATCTCTCATGCTAAAAACAGCCTTAGGTCTGATTTTATATTCTACCTTGAATTGTCAGCATCCAGACACCAGGTCTGAAGAGTTGAACTGTCAGGCTCCTTCCAGTGAATTTAGACATTCATCTGTTCATGGTAGTGGACAGTTGTCAACGTGACTTACCATGTTCACCCATTTAAAATCAATACAGAACCTGTACGTACCATTCTCCTTTCTTACAATCACTACTGGAGACAACCAAGTACTCTGTGAAGGTTTTATGATCTCTTGCTATAAACATGTGCTGTATCTCAGAACTGGCTAAATCCCTATTGCTCCAGGGAAGCCTTTATGGTGTTTTATTTATTGGATGTATGTTACTTGAGTTTATATAATGTTGGGAGACTGTTATTTGACCCAATCAACCATCAAGTCCCATAAATACATTGGCATATTCAAGCAACAAGTAACTGAGCTTCTGTCATTGCATTGTGCCTAGATTATTTACACAAGCCCCAATTTGTGATCTCAGATGTGTTTATAATTGTGCACTCACTTTAGATATGGATGAGATGAACACAGCGCTAACATTACCATCAGCCTCGATTACTTCAACTTCGCTTACTGTATCAATGACTGAATGTATTAGTACATAGACTGATCACATCATTAGCTGATAATGTCATCCCTACAGTCTTTATAGCCTAAATCTTCCTTTGCTGCACCCAAGGATTTTGGAAAGACATATAACTGATCACCCGTAACTGCAGAACAACACTGAGACTTCATCCCTCCTTGGACAGATAACTGGCTGAGCTAATGCTATTTGCTTTCTGGGCAGGAATGTTAACATTTCAGGTGTGAGTACTATAATGGCATTACACAGCTCCAACACACTATACTTTTCCATAGTAAACCATGGAACACCACCTGTGTAAGTGGGAGTACTATGCTGGGTCAGGTCTGGATGGCATCTGATAACTTTCCTATGGAATATTAATTCACTGGTTTCATATACTAAACTAACCAATGAGCTCAACATTTCATCTCTACCAAGAATGCACATGCTGAGGTTGGCAGTGACTACCTTTTTTTTTTAATGATGCCTCCTAAAAATAGTCAGGGATTTACCTCTCCATTTGTGTTTAATTTATATCCATTCACTAGTATGAAGCTTGTGTTGATTAGCCTAAGTGGTGGTTTCACTTGGAGTGCCTGGTATACAGCAAAGTCTACCACTCCTAAATCAATCAGGAACTATCTCTCACCCTTGTACTCAGGATGTGACAAGATCCAATCAGCTCTGAGAGATCTAGGCTGACCACCAAAACTTGCAGTACAAACCATCCATTGCACTCCTCTAAGTTTGGACCAGCCCAACTTGGGTTCCATTTCCAACAGCTGTAGTGGCAGTGTTTACCACATGTTGTTGACTATCCTACACTTGCTGAGCCATCAGTTGTAGCCAATAGCCTTTTCTACCTTGTTGCTCGGCAAGGTACTAGCAATTCACCCAAAAGTGACCCAATGCACTTTAGGCAAAGCAAATGCTTTGCTTCTGACTTCCAAGACAACTTCCAGGAAGAGGCATTATTAGCATAGGTTGCAGCATGAAAAACTGTATAACATGATAGCCAGTGTGGCTGCATCACAACACCTGGATGTGTGGTTGGTTGGTAAACTCTCACTTGGCCTCAAACCTTGCATGTTGTGGGTGTCTGGATAGGAAGGTTTGTACAAGGTACAGCCACTGCAGCTGTAACTGTAGGCTTCTTTTTCTCTTTAGAGTAGTGGTGCGTCACCCTTGGTAAGGTTGAGAATATCCCCCACACCCTGATTTTTCCTTTTTTGTCTCACTGGGTAGCCTTTCCACATACTCATTGATGAGGATATCTCCACAATCCACTGAACCCATTGTGGGGTATTCTTATCATGGAAATGATGCAGATCTTCCACATAAGTGGTAAGACCTTTGTGGTACCCCTCTTCTGAGTCTTGCACTCAGCACAATGGATTGCTTGATTTTCTATCAGTTTGAACCTTTGCTGCAACTTAGCAATGGATGTTACACAGTCTCATGTGCTAGATGGATTCTAGAGCCAAACTGTCCAAACTAAAGAAAATCAGGTGTTGTGCTGCCTACTCTGGAGACCAATCATTCCAAACAGTTGCATGCCTGAAGGATAAAGCCTAAGTCTTGATGATGAGAAACCCACTTTTAAACAATAAAGTTTGGAAGTGGCTTGAATAGGTAATGAAGAAAACTTTATAACAAGTTTAACAAACGTAAATCATTTCTACAAAGTTTTGCCATAATCAAGTACCTCCAAACTTTGTAGTCTAAATCTTCCTTTGCTGCACCCATGGATTTTGGGGATGAGCTCTGTCTTGCTTCAATCATGGGTGTTGCAGCTGTGGCCAAACCTTTCCCTTATGAACTCCTGGTTATCATCTGACTGAGGTGATAGGCATGCTCAGGGACTTTTAGATGAGTTGTTGGTCCATGGTCCAGGGCAGCAAAACAATGAATTGCTTTCAACCACTCATCTATCATCCCTGCACAACTCCAAGTCTCTTTGTGATTCATGGTTTCCTTGGCAGTATACCTCTAAGCTCAAAGATGCTCACCACTGCCCCAGGGTTCACCATTTGATTCTGACTATCTCAACTGCAGGTGAAATTGATCCTGTTTGTGGTCCCTTATTTAAAATCAGTATCTCCAGTTTCTCTTGACTGTCTATGAGTGACTTTGACCAGAGCTAGGGTAGGGTTACTCTAGCTGGTGAAGGCCAGTGAGTTCTATAAAGACAGCCCTATTTTATCTCAGACATACAAGATACCACACCCTCAGTTGTTTGTGCTTCCTTCTCACTGAAGTCAATCCTCAGGGGAGAATGTGAACAGTCATTATTGGTGTATCATTCATAGGCATCTCTCTTTCCTGAGTTATTGGCTGCACTGAAAAAGAAATTAGGAACCTTCCTCCAAGCATTGATGAAAGTCCTATATCCAGAAGAGGACTTCTTGACTCAATAGCTATCTACCTTCAGTGACTGACTCTTTCTCTTGGTTGTAAGTCCTTTGAATAAGGCATTTTTAAATTTAATAAGTTAAGAGTAGGAGTAAAGGGTAATATACACATCAGCAAAAAATGAAAAAATCAACAATAAGATATCCAGTGGACATGGCACTAAAACTTTATGCTTCTTATCTACTCTGTGGTATTTTCAGGTTGAACTGATTCCCCTTAGAGTGGCAGTATAGGTTTGTAGAATAAAAGAAGATTCAAACAAGATAATCATTATGAAACGCTTCTGAATTCTCAGAGTAACTGAGATCACGAGAAATAAATAAAGAGATTGGACTCAGTTATACAAAAATGCAATGAACAGTCTTTATTATTTACAGTCATTGGAAAATACTGCTGTCTACATTCATGCACAAGGTGCAACTTTGCAGCAAAACCTCCCAGAGACAGTGCAAATGTTATCTTGAGGGAATGCCCAAGAACAAAGGTAGCTAGAATGAAAGTAACTTAACAATTTCATCCCTTAATGGGAGAGCATTAAGTTTATGGGCTTGCAGTGCTAAAATCCAGGGTTTGATTCTCCATGATGGACACAGCAGAAGCCCAATGTGGCTTTGCTCTTAAACAAAGAAAGAAACAAACTAATGATTTTTTGATCATGTATTATGTGAAAATTCCACATACCTAGAATAACTGACTAATTTTGAAAAATTCTGTATTAAAACATAGAAAATGCACGGGTTGCCTACAGAACACACAGCTTCTTCAGGCTTACCTTTTGATAACTTTGTATCTTTGTATAGAAAGGTTAGAACACACAGCTTCTTCAGGCTTACATTTGGATAACTTTGCATCTTTGTATAGGAAAGTCAGAGCTGTGAAAGAAAGTTGCAAGCTGAGGTGTGGAGGCAGTGACTTTTGTGTACTTCCAGAAATTAGAAAAAATTACACAAAATGTTGATTGAAGGATTGTAAAGGAAGGAACTTTGATGTTGGACTGAGTTATTAGCTGGTGATGGTGTTTCAGAATAAACATCCAAAGTTTGATGATATATATCTTGATCTATGATGGTTTTTGGATGGTTAGTTTGTCTATATTTTAAATTTTATGATTTTTTTTCCATCAGTGTTCTCAGTCAGTTATAGAAATTGTGCTTTAGCTTGATTATTTACAGAAGTATTACATTATGCCAGGCTTAGACAAATATTTTCAGATCTAGAGGACAGCCCAAAAACATAGGAACCAGGTCTGATATAGAAAACTTGTGGAATATATTGTGAGTCTGTTGTGTGATTATGGTACCAGACATACAGTTTTACACTAAACAACAAAGGGTTCATTATTAAACTTTATTATACAACATATATTAAAGTTACACTTCAGTATGGACAATTTTTAAAATTGTAGAATAAATAACTATAATTTAGGTGGATTCTTGCAATGAATGAAAGTAAGCATTGCACTGTGATATCAATAGGCCAAGCAAGTTGTTTCAGAATCAGTCTTATCTACTCATCACTACGACACTGTACAATGATAAGCAAAGGCCTTTTGGTGCGCCTAACCTAACTTCACTACTGTTTGTACTGGGAAATGGGGGCTATATTTATTTACTTTCACAAGCAACAAGTGCATGCTAATGATCACATGATATTAACAACCACTTGGTAATATTGCCTGAACTAACTGCCTTTGGTCCCATCTGACTCTAAACACACGTACTGATCAGTTGAATTGAGAGAAAGAAGAAAAACAAAATCGTGTGAAATTAGTAACTTATTGTGCAACTGCAGCACTTCATTCCTTAAAAAAGATGATTTGCTGAATCTGCCATTAAAATCCTAGAAACAAAGTTCAAGTTAGGGCTCAAAGAACTCGAAAATAGCTCCTGACTACCAAGAGTCCAGAACTGTTCTAGATTCGAGATCTATTTTGCACACCCCTATGCATGAATAAACTGTGAGAAAATGCTAGGTGCCACAATGAAATTTTTAGTCGCTATGGCAACCTGGCACCCAGGATTTGTTGTGGCTTGCATTATGCTATGGCAGGATTTTTTGCTTTCATAAATCTGATGTGAATTATGTAGTCATTGATCCTGGTCTGTAGCTATCTTGCTGTTTTACATATTACTTTAAGGCTAAATTGTTCTTACTATCTAAAGTACAGGACAAGTTACATTGAATTTGGTACCATGTTGGAATTTACACTGGTAAATTAAGTCTTAGATGTTTTTGACAGTTAATATTTTGTTTATTCTAAAGCATAACTTTTAAATAAAGAGATAATAATTGTTTTTAACTTTACACAAACTTTTATTATATTTTAAGTAAAGGTATTGTGGTTCTTTAATTATAAAATGTAAATTGAAGTTTTTTAAAAGCAAAGAAATTTACATTTACATTTTATCTTTATTGCAGTGAAGCTTATATCACAAATAGCATTATTGAATTATAAAGAAAAAATAACTTAGCTGTTTATTTCTATATGATGGAGAATTTTATGATTTATACTAGCTGAGTTACCCAGCATTGTGAAAATTTAGATTTGAAATGTATGGATCAGTATTTTTTAAGCAAATTATTCATTAAGTAGCAAAAGCTGTGATGCGAGAAATAAAAAAGCATTTGATCAAACAAAGCTTTATTTGAAATTAGATTGTGTTTGAGCTTGTCTTGCTCTTTGAGCCTGAAGTCGTACATTATGTTGCT
>NW_013665632.1:1778769-1781974 GCF_000517525.1 Limulus polyphemus | reverse complement strand
CCTATAAAGATATTGTGGATACTAATTTTGTTGTATTTATAAGGACTTTTCAAGGTTATGATATTAAACAAGTAAAATTTGTTGGTCTTATTATATATATGGTGTGCCATAGTGAACCCCTCTCCCCTATAAAGATATTGTGGATACTAATTTTGTTGTATTTATATGTATTTATAAGGACTTTTCAAGGTTATGATATTAAACAAGTAAAATTTGTTGGTCTTATTATATATGGTGTGCCATAGTGAACCCCTCTTCCCTATAAAGATATTGTGGATACGAATTTTGTTGTATTTATATGTATTTATAAGGACTTTTACATCACATGAACAATTGACTTTGAATAATCTTAGGTTACTGATTCACTGGTGCATATTCAAGGTAATCATAAGCAAGGCTTCTTGTGTTATTTGTAATTTCATTTTTCTTTATTAGAAGGTTTGCTGTAACCCACTGTTTTTAACCAACAAAGTATGATGGCAAAACAACAAAGTGCAACATGTACACTCATGCTTTTAACAATTAACTATACAGATAATAACATAGCATTGGATATAGCAGGTGCAGTTGGTTGACGTACTGTTATACATTTTTCTTTGATTTTTGCTCAATCAGACGTATATGTAGCATTATTCCTACATAAGATTGAATTAAAACTGAGGTTTTTATCATGGTAAACTGTGGAGATTCAAAACATGTTTCATAATGTAAAGTCAATAAGAGATTCTAAACCTGCACTCTCTCATTATAACAATTTATACTAATATAATTTATATAACAATTTATATGTACAGGTTTTCTTTGCCTCTCTTGCTGGATAGTTTCTGTTTTCATGTCATGTAGATACAGTTACAGTATGTGTACTGTACAATGTTTAGTTAATGAAATTCTAAAAATAATCATACTGAAAATGAGTAAATGTAGGAAAGGAACAATGCAAAGCTGCAGTTTTTATTTTTAGACATGAATGTGTGCTATTCTAAAACATGTGATGTGATGGTGTTATGAAAACTCAATTTTTTGTAGTAAAACTGAACAAAAGTATTGATTAATTTTCATTAAATATTTTAATGTTTTTTGTTTTTTTACTTGAATAAATTCAAGGAGTTATACAAGAACTTCATAATGTTTATTTCACCTATAACCATTTTACATAATTATGGGTTCAGTTCCTTTTATTAACTAAGTAAGCATTACTCATTGGTAAGTTATGATTTGTATCTATTCTTGGCTTAGTATATTGTTAAACAGGTATACTATGATCTAAGTATGGAATAAGAAAAAAGATATAGTGAAGAATACAACTCGGAAACTCAATTGATTAATCAATTACCTACGAGCAGTGATTACATCCATTAGTGTCACATAAACTAAATGTTAATCAAAATTACCATTTCTTGTTATTACTGTTTTTGATTATTTCAACTATCGGTTAATTGGCAGCACCCACCACATACTTTTGTTATTGTTGTTGTAGAATTGCTGAGGAGAGGGAAGAAACAAAAGAAGGTGGTAGGTACTGCTAGCAAGTGGCAACACCCACTGACTACATTTTTGTTTCCTTTTCTTGGAACTTGTGACTACAGGGAAGACAACTGTGTGGCAGCGCTAGCTGTCAGCCTTTTTTTGTTGTTGTTGGACTGCTGACCATAGGGAAAGGCAACTCGCTTGCAACACCTGCTATCAACTTATTTTGTTTTTTGCTTCTTGGTACTTTTGTTTGAAGAACACTGAACTACTGTAATTGATTAATCAAATTTAACCAATTAATGGGGGTCATCAATTAATCAGTTAGAAAATATCACTAACTGCTCAGCTCTAGTGAGAAACCATTTCTTATGGATTAATTTAAATGCATGAGTATTAATTGATTATTTGTTTCTTAGAGTTGAATTTCCAAAAAGTGAAATTGAAAGTTTGAGTTAAAAACATGTGTTATTAATTGTATGATAATTTTGATCAGCAATAAGCTAAAAGGCAAATTACAAAACTGACAAATAGTGAATCTTCTAATTTTAGGCTTGTGGTACATCTTTGACTTCAATAAAATTGCTTGATGTTAAATATGGTAAATACTTCAGTAAATATTATTTGAATGTTACATTTCTATTTTAGTGCTGATTGTCGTTTGCTAGAAGAGAGTGTCCAGTCTTTGTTACAGACCTTTTTGACAAATAACCTCTACACTGGAAACTACAGATCTCTGGTTCATGTTTTCATTACTAGAGCAACTGAGTTGAAGGCATCAGCTCAGTGTGAGAAGTAAGTTTTCTTTTTAACATGTTAACTAAGTAGAATTCTTTACTGGACTTTGATTCACAAAGTGCTTTTTAGAAACGTGTTTTTCTTATTCTTATTTTTAAATACTAATGTCCTATACATCTTTAATTTTGTACATCTTATTCAGAGTTTGATTTTGTTACAGAACAAATTATTTGATAATCATAAAAAAGATGTTAACATGATATGGTAGAAACTTCACAATTTACTTGTTGATAATTTTTTGTTAAAATGTGGCAAGTAGAATTCTGTTTAGAATTACAGGGAGAGAGCCAAAAGAAATGAGGTAGAAGTTTCAAAATATTTATAACTATAGACAGTGAAAACTGTATGTATATGCCAGCTGTTGCAAAGCTTTAATATTTGTATTGTTGATTCGTTTTTATATAAATTGTTTATTAAGTGTAAGTGCTGGCTAAACATTCATCACTGAATATACACCATTAAGCCAGGCTTTTGAAATTATTTTTGTTATATAATAATAATACCACAATTGTAGACCTGCTAATCTAACCTATATAAAAGCCAGTGTGTCACAACATATCATGCTTGATTTCTCAAAATAGGACAAATCATAAAATCTAAAATGCATTTATCTAGGTAGAATAGTTCAAATACTGTCTGCCTATTACAATTTTAGTGACTGGGTGCAAGGGGGCCATGAGGAGGGGAGATGTCAAACCTTATAAGTGTAGTCAGTGTTGGTATAATAAGACTAAAGTGAAGACCTTGTATGGGATCACCTAGTCTAGAGACAAGTGCATAAAATTTATCATGAAAGCAAAAATATCAATCCAATTTTAAACTTAAATCCTTTCAGAATGAAGCTATTTTCTGTTATATCACCAATGTTTTTTTTAAAAACAAACCTCTTTAATCAACAGACTCTTAACTTAAGAAATCAACAAATATTTTTCCAGTTTTG
>NW_013665632.1:1770517-1778759 GCF_000517525.1 Limulus polyphemus | reverse complement strand
TTATGCTTTCCGTACATAGACTAACAACAATACTAGGTTGTAATTTTGTTGCTAAGCAACATGACATAAAAGCTACTGTTGGAATGTAGTGTTACCAAAATGCATTAGAAGTTATTAGTCTAACTAATTTTTTTTATCAATAATTATTTTATGAATATTCCACGAATTCATTTCATGAATTATCTTAATTTTGATTAGCTCCCAAAGGAATTTACCAATGTTTAACTGCCTTAAATGCACTTTTCTGCTTCTTCGATAGTCAAGATTGATTTCCAAAAATTTATCTATTTCAGTTATGAAATGTGAGGTTAGGGTATACTATGGGGTGGGGGTGGTAGTACTTGCTCCATCATTTTTGATGGGCTATATGCTAGTTATGTAAATAAATATTTAGAAATTCTTCACAGCCATTTTTATCTTTATCTCTAAACCATCTCCATTATCTAAGCAACAGTAAAGTTGTTATGTCTTTTTGCCATTTGCAAATCACACAAAAACATTAGCCTAATAAGGTTGGAATAAATTAGTACCACAGGTGTTCAAAATTGTTGAATGCATGAGAAATTATATTTTCAGAATTGAATATAACATCCAGTAAAGTTAAAGCAGATAGAGAAACATCATCTAGTCTACTCAGTAGAATTTGAACTCAATATGACATTTTATCAAGGCTGTACCATGCCTAATAATTTATTATGGAATTGGCTTGAAAAGTTGGGCTTGTGTACAATGAGAAACAATGGAAATAAAGAAGTTGTAAATTAGATTAGTTACCTCATGTAGTAAAAAATACCAGTATAGTTTACTGATAATTCCACAATGTTATAATGGTTTCTATTGTTGGGTGGGTACTTTTTGGGTTATTCATTAAAAAAATACCTTTAATGATGAAGAAGGCACTTTCTTCAAGTTAGTAAGCATGAGTAAATATCAGTGCAATCAGACCACATAGTCCATTAATAGTGTGGCCTGAGAAGATGTTCCTTTACATTGTCTGTTTAATCTTTAAAAAAAAAAAAACTGGCACCATCTTTATCAAATATATTCATGACAGATGATGAAAAAATGTGGCTTAATGGTTGATTGCCCAGCTGTAAACATTTGTCTTGCATATATTATGTTGACAACACATTAGCAATTTCAAAAGTTAGGTTCAGACTTACTCTAAATTCAAAATATACAAATAATAAGTTCACATGTGAATTGTAAAACCATTGCTTTCTTACATAAATTCATTACAAGGTCTGATAAGGGTTTGAGCATTGGTTGCTTTAATAAACACACATTTACTGGTTTATCCTTGTATCTTCAGAATTTTGTTCCTAAATTCTTTAAACAAACCTTGATAACTGTCTGAATTGCTAGAGCTTATAAGACTGATAGACCTGTTTTTGTTTACAACTCAGAATTAACTAACATAAAGAAGATTTTGTTGTAAAATGAATACATAGCTCAGACATTTAATTAAGTAATCATGAAGACTGTGTCAGAACTTAAAAACTAAAGGAACAGGTTAAAAAAAAAATTGTGGTACATAAACAAGTAGCCAGTTCTGTTTTTTATGTTAGTGAACTGTCAAATCAATTTTGCATAAACCTTGATTCTTGTTTCTTACAAATTGTGATCTTTTGCAGTAACTAGTTAACACTTCCACTGTTATCCATGAGAATCTATGTATTTCCATGCATAGTCCCACTGGCTAACTACGAAACTTTTCATTATTTTTACCCATGCTAAAGTATTGTACATAGCACGCCATCTGTGAGTAGAAATATGAGCTTATAATGGGTGTTTTGGAAAATACATTAATCAACCTCTATTTTATTTCATTCATCATGATAGTTTCATACTTTGTATGGATATTACAGAACCAAAAATATGACTTGAAGTTTTGGATTGCTTCCGGGACTTCCAAGATGGCAGTGCCCATGAAACGAGCTTTGCATCATTCTACTGAAGACATTTTGCGGGAAATATTCGCTAATGAGGACCCTGAATCCAATCAGTTTGGTTTTAATTCAAATGCAGAAGATTTAGAGGATTCCAATGAATGTAGCATAGATGATGAAAATGACTCAAATAATACTAATGAATCAAGTGAGGTGGACACGGATGGCATAAATGCACATAACGGTCCACGTAGGCCTAAGACTGGCAGTAATAGTGGTGCTACAGCTGGTCCTGCACAAGCACCTGGCCATGAATGAGGCATCCCTGTTTTAATCAGGGCAGGAGTAATTAAAATCAGGTAGGGGACTGCACTAATGTAGACAGACCATATGTACATCAGTTCATTGGTACTCCAGGTTTAAACATATACGGTCAGATAATACAGAAAGTTGCCTTCAATGGTTCAAAATGTTTTATTACTGATGAATTAATAGACATTGTTGTCAGAGAGACAAGTCTTTATGCTGCACAATTTTTTCAGAAACACCAAGATTTGAAAATATGTTCCTGTGCAAGACAATGGAGTGATTTAACATCTGACAAACTTGGGCTGTTTTTGGCCCTTCTCTTCAACACTGGGATTCTAAAAAATCCCAAGATTCAGACATACTGGAGTAGTGGAAAAAAAAAGTTACCCCTTTCTACCCTCATACTATGGCAAAGAATAAATTTCTACTGACATTGAAGTTTCCCCACTTCAGTGACAACAGTGGATGTCCCAGAAATTGTCAAGATCATCTCTGTAAAATTCAGCCTGATTTACGATTACATTATAACAAGTTCAAAATTGTATATACCTCACAGGAAAAACTGTTCCTAGATGAAAGAATGCTCAAGTGGCAAAGTCATTTATTTCCTGTTTACAATCTGCAAAAACCTGTCAAATATGGATGAAAGAGTATGTTGTTTTAGAGTCTGCTTGTGGATATGTTTGCAACTGTGACCTCTACTGTGAGGTTGGCAAAATGCTGCAGCAAATCTGTGGTGGTCTTGAATATATGTATGAGTTTGGCTGCAAGGTATACATAGAAAATTATTATAACAGTGTGGCCCTATCCAAGTTTTTGGTGGCAGATGAATGAAAGATCCATGTGTATGGAACTTTAAGACTGAACCAAGGTGCTCCTCATAATCTGTGGCAAGAAGCCGACAGACTGCAGAAGGGTCTGGTGGTTTTTTGTCAAGATAGAAATGTGTGTGTGTGTGGAAAGACAAACGGCCAGTAAAAATTATCTTCACACATTATGATTCCAGAATGAAGGACTCTGGCAAGTAAAAAAAAGGACAATCAGTCCGTCCAAAAACCAGCTTGTGTGCTCAATTACAACAGACACATGTCTGGTATTGACAAATTTGATCAAATGACCAAAAACTAACCTTGTACATGGAAAAAAAATCAAATGAACAAAGAAATTTGTTCTGTATGCATTTGAACTTTACATGGTCAACTCGTATCTTTTACAATCAAGCAAATTCAGAGGCAAAACTGTCATTGCTGAATTTCAAAATGGAGGTGACTGATGACATTCTGGTAGAATTTGGATAGGCAGAAGCTGCCCCTCCCCCATTTCCTCTGATAGTGAAGAGGGAGCACCCCAAGTTGAGGCATGTATTCGCACACTGAAGATTGATCCTGCCACACATCTAATTGGTGGATTCAAAGAACATGACTTGTTGGCCAAGCCACCAACAAATAAAAAGAAATACTGTACTAAACGATGCAGAGTTTGCAAAACAATGGTGAACGAGATTTCATTGTAAGAGATGTGCAATTCTGCTCCTCTAAGGGGAATGCTAAAAAGATACCATGTTTATATTCATTTCTGATCAGGTAAGGCATTCCTACATATGTACGTAAATATTCATTACTGTGAAACATTGAAGGTATTATTATTTCAAGTGATAAGGTGGGTAGCTTGAAATTATATGTTTTCTCAAAAAATGGTTAGCCATATAAGGCTTTGAAAAAGAGGTTAGAAGTGTGTGTTAAGGGACTGTTCAGGATTACAGATAGCATCAAAGAAATGCAGTGCTCATTGGTCATCTATAGCTACACATGTCAGCTTTGTGAGGCATTCTGCATTGTTAATACAAAATGCCAATCAAAATGACTTCAGTCCCCCAACAGTTCAGCAGTAGATTTACAGACTTACAAGGTTTGATTCCCCACAGTGGAGACAGCAGATAGTCCAATGTGGCTATTCTCTCCAGTAAATATATCCAGTAAATACTAACACGTGTGCACATTTCATAACTACTGAAAAATTTAGTGATTAAGCAGGCACTCTGTACTTAAGATCATCTTAATGGGATTGATTTGTGGAATCTTATATTATTAAAATACTTATCAACTATTAATTATACATAACTTATATACCAAGTACTTAAAACTAAAAATAGAAATAACATTCCTTATTATCTTAAGGCAAGGCATTCCAATATGAAAAATATAAGTTGACTGCACTCTATGTAATAGTCTAGTTGTCACAAACCTCCTTATTTTTTCATTTAATATTTCCTATTATAGAATTTCTTGTTATATGTATAGTAGTTATATTTTCTGTTATTATACAAGATGAAGTTTTCTCTTACAGCAATATCTTTACATGGCAGACCTTCAATGCCATGTTTATACTTCGCTCTGTGACCAAGTACTTCATCCAAACAGTTACAGAAGATAATCTTGTGAAACAGTTCCAGAGTAATCCACAAGATGACAGTGGTAAACATTGAAAACATAATTTTGTTTATAAATAACACAAATTTCTCGGAGTACTCATCAGTCTGATTATTTCAAAATTGAAGCATAGATTCAATGTTAAAACTAAATGGGCAACAGAAATTAGCCTGTTCTGTTTCTGGTACAAAGTGTTAATCATTATTTTTTTATAAAAACTTCTTAATGTGTTGTAGTTCCACTAGATCTGCTAAAGAAATAACCATATGTTTTCATTTCTCTGCTTTCTCAACAATTTTTTTTTCCAGGTGAAAAGCAACAAGTAGATAATGCCAGCCATGCTCTTGAGAAGCTTCTAAACGTCCTTGTAGAAATCATAGTTGATGTTCCTATCCTGTAAGTAAAATACTGTTATCGTTATATATACAGGGTGAGCTATAGTAAACTCCCAAAAACAGATACTAAGAATAGTAAGTCTTTTTTTATTTCATGGAACTTCTTATAAGGACTTGTATATCACATACTCATTATTAATTACGGTGGACACTTTGAACATTTATATAATGTTATAGAATCAGTGATCACACAAATATAGTATAGTCATTAAAAAAGCTTCTGGTGTTACTTGTGGTTTTAAATTAAGAAATCGAATAATGTATAATACTGTAGATTATAATTCAAATTATAGTATAATACCAAATTTATTGACATAAATTCATAAAATAGTAGTTCAATAAAATTTTGAATACAAGTCAACAAACATGATGACATGGCCTTTGACCCGTGACTCGTGGCGATAGCGTTTAATAATATTATGTTGTGTTGTTTTATATCGTCCAACTATTCTGAATTTATCAAAATCATTCTCCCTCTTTTCAAATTACAATTTTTAGGTATTCATTTCCAATATTTTTAAAAACTTTTTGGTTAAAACTGTGGCTAAATTTTTTAAAATTGTAAGTTCTGTGTTTTTCTTTAATTTGTAAATTGGACTTGCTGAGAGCAACAACGAATTAAGTTGAAAAATGGACATGGCATATTTTTATTGGTTGTACAATATTAATCAAAAACACCAAAAGTCAAGATCATTAGTTACAAGTAAGATGAACATTCTGAAAGTTTGGTACCATTACTATCACTACTTAGTTATGCAAGTTGCAATGCAAAGCCAGTGATCAATTCTTAAAACTTTGTTTTGTTATTCATTCTTATGGATTTATCATATGCTTTTTATACATTAACATTTTGAATAAGCTAAAATTCACTCCTAAACTTCATCAAATACATTTCAATCAAAAATAATAATTCCAGTGAATGATGCCCCAACCAACAGAGCAGAATTTTGCTACTTCCTGAAATGTATTTACATTGATTGATTAAAGTTGTTTCAATTAAAAATATGGTAGGTATGTTATTTGTCTTGTTTTTTACATGTTTCTGAATTTTTAAAAATTAATGATCACAACTTTGTAACTAACTCATTATGAATAATATCGTTCCTACTAACCCTTATGAAATTAATTGCAGTTTTTGAGAACCAAACTATAGTTTTCCTCAAAACTGCAGTGCTTAAAAAATGTCTTAAAACCTTTAAATACTTACAAAATACTATTTTTAAACATTATCAGTGAAATCTGTTAAAAGCTAACTACTTACATATAACTAAAAATTAACCTAGAAATTAATATAGCTAATTAAATATACCACTCATTAAACAAAACTTGTAAAGATTAGAATGCATTGATTCATCAGTGGGGTACTCTTGCTGTTAGCTTTAATTTTCCCATAATTCAAATAATTTCTAATGAGGTTTGGTAAGTTTAAGAGATTTGGGATAGTCCTAAATCTGTGGCTGAGTTTGACCCAGTGGTTAATATGCCGTATTATGGGTCTACGGATTCATCGTCTCCCTGCTCATTTACAGCAAAAAAAAAAAGTGTCTTTTGCTCTAAGGTTGTGGGTGTGTTATAAGGATTATTATGAAATCCCAATATTCTGTCAAACAAGAGTAGCCCAAGATTTAGCAGTGGGTGCTGTTGAGAAACTGCCTTCTCTCTAGCAAGGGTACCTAACTGATGAATCAGTTCATTCTAAGCATTACAAGTTTTTTGTTTTATTGCTCTTGCCACCCTGTTGTCAACTATTTAAAAGTGTTCTAAGTTCTGGGTATTTTGAAATCTTCTTGTTTTTCTGGTGATTTTTTTTACTAATTCTTTCATCTTGAATTCAAAACTGGGGATGGTTACTGCATATATCCTTTTAATAGTTTTGTTCAAATATCCAAAAATAAACAAACAAGTTTGTTTGCGTAGCTAACAATGCAAAATAAACCATATAATAAAAAATATATATTTATATATGTGTTTATAAATAATAAATAATAGAAAAAAATTAGTGTGTTGTATATATCAGACATTTGATCAATACTGTTAATTAAAGTAACATTAAAGAATTAGTGGATTATAACTAAACTTACAAAACACATAAAAACTAATTTTTGCTTTATGAACTATCATTGATTTCCAGTCCCTTGAAAACTGTGAATTACACATTGTTGGGTAACAAGTTAAAGCAGTTTCTGTGATAACATTTCTTAGTCATGAATTGTTTAAATCATATTGATGAGAATGGTTATAAGTATGAAAACCACAATCGGAATCAGTAATATTACCACTGTCAGATTTTTCAAATATATTCAGTCTTAAAATAGAAGAATATGCATGTTAAAGTAATTGATTAAAATAAGAAATTAGAAACAAAAGTATTTGTCCTGAAAATCTTTGTGAATTATCTATCCACTGTGATCCAAATACTGGTTCATTGAGCTTTCACACAATTTATGGTTCTTGTTCAAGTTGCTGTTTTTCGACCTATATAAAGTAGTATTTCTATTCAAAAATGCCTTCAAGAAAAAAAATTATTATTGAAAATATATTTTTATAATAAAGAGATTTTCAAAATGACCAGAAGCTTGTTTAACATATTGATAAAAGCATTCATTCAGTTAAAGAGGTTTCATTTGTTGGTTGTGAACATATTGTTGCGTCATCGAGGTCACGTGACTGGTGTGGCGCCCTCTAGTTTCTAGAACTATCTTGTTCCTTCAGGAATGCTCTAATATTTACTAGATAGGGTAGGCTGGTATATATAAGAGGGGGACAATGTGACGCGGTAATGTGTGTATAGACAGTGAGTAATTGAACTGCAGTCAGAGAGCACAAGAGACGTTACAGCGTTTGTTTAGCACAATTGTTGAAGTTGAGTGTTTCGGTAAAGTTATATTCGGAAAGAATAAACCAGTTTTATTAAGAAAGGACTTGTGTCGCTTAAGTTTCGTCGGAACGAAGTTACGGAAAATCAATTAACAAACGGAGACGTAACAAATTGGTGTCAGAGAGTGGGATAGAAAAAAAAAAAGAGAAGATGGAAATGAGAAGCGGCAAATCAAACTACAGCCTAGCAGATTTGATGGCAGCAATACAAGAACAGCAAAAGAAACAGGAAGAGAGACAACAGCAGTTGCAAGAAAACCTGCAACAATGGCAGCTCGAACAACAAAAGAAACAAGAAGAACGAGAAAAGAAACAAGAAGAACGAGAAAAGAAACAAGAAGAA
>NW_013665632.1:1741631-1769703 GCF_000517525.1 Limulus polyphemus | reverse complement strand
ATCACATTGCACATGTCATACAAAGCAAGTTCTCTTGAACAATGACCTTCCACTACCGCATTGCACATGTCATACAAAGCAAGTTCTCTTGAACAATGACCTGACACTACCGCATTTCACATGTCATACAAAGCAAGTTCTCTTGAACAATGACCTGACATTATCACATTGCAGATGTCATACAAAGCAAGTTCTCTTGAACAATGACCTGACACTACCACATTGCACGTCATACAAAGCAAGTTCTCCTGAACAATGACCTGACACTACCGCATTGCACATGTCATACAAAGCAAGTTCTCCTGAACAATGACCTGACATTACCACATTGCACATGTCATACAAATATCTTTGATCTGTACTAAGATCATCAGGATGGTCACTTTTCGGTAATGGCTTTGTAAGTTCGACTGAAACAAAGTTTACTAAAGGCAGTGATTCACGGATCGTCATTTTCTTTCCAAGAGGACCAGAAAAAGCAGACGGTCTTAGAGCTCCTCCGACAAGATGCGTAATTAGATGAGGTAGGGGTAACTTATTGGCATGTAACAAACAAATTAACCAATCTAAGTGAAATTCAAGAAATCACATAACACCAACTGTTTTTTACAGTATTGACGTATGTGCCGTCACAGCCTACAGCGGCTAAATGATCAGATGAAATTTTATTATTAAACCACTGAATGATAGAATTTTTTTATACCTTCTGATGTTCTGGAAGAAGGAGAAATGTGATCCAGGAAAATTGATTCAGGTTCACTGACCAAAGTTATGTGCTGTTCCATGACTATACGTTTATAATGTTTTTGCACATTTTTAATGACAATCATCAAAGTAGATAGATTTAATACAATTTGATTCATCAGAAGTCAATAATGTTTCTCAATATTTTTTTTTATTCACGTTGTATCTTGTTTTTATCCTCAATTTTAGCATTGTCATTTTCTTGAATAATGCCCATATTTTCCAAAACAGCTGAGGTAAGGGCTGCAGCAGCTCTACCTGAAATACAGTATCTGTCAGCTTCTCTCACTGCCGTTGGAAGTGGTGTCCTCATTTGTTTATTTATTTTAGGACTTTGGGATTTCGATGTAGAAAGTGCAGTAATAGCAAAATAATCCAAACAAGTCATTGATTAACTATTTCACTTGATGGAGAGATGATACACTTTTTTTTCAAACTTTGGTTTACTTGCAGCAGTTGAAGATATAATTGGGGGAGTTTCATGCTGCATAAGATTAATTCTTATAATAAAAGGCAACTATTGCACACCCTGCTGATTAGCAATTATAAAATAATATTCTTGACTAAGTAACTTTGATGCGCCCTCTTGTGCAGTGGTTTTTGGGTTTCTCTTTTCTAAATTATAAAGTTTTCTGGTTACAATGACTGAGGTAATAATTGCATTCAAAAATTGTTTTCTTGGTAATTTTTTTTTCAGTAATTAATGCATACATTATTTTAAGACTATTGTAGTTGTTAAAAAGAAAAACATTCAGATGAGGAAATAACTTGATTTTCTGATATTTTGATTTATCACACTTAAGTTTTTAAATACTGTGGTTTTTCTAATGCTGAATTACTTCTTTTAGATGCTTGATTTGTCAGTTTTAGAGGAGGTTCTGCGGATGGTTTTAGAAATCCTTAATTCCTGTTTAACACACCAGTTAGGACACAACCCCAATCTCATATATACACTTCTTTATAAACGTCATGTCTTTGAAGCTTTTCGCACTCATCCAACTTTTCAGGATATAATACAGAACCTGGAAACGGTAAGAAATATTGCTTTGTATCAGTCATGTTGTTTTAGAAATATTCCTGTATAATACAGATAACAAAAAAGTTTTTACAACTAGTAATTTTCATATATACATATATGTATATATATGTAGACAGTACTAATACCATAAGTTATATCAAAAGTATGTAGTTGATAAAATCAGCACTCTATAGAAAATAAAAAGCAAAACTGAGATGTGTAGTATGTATTATTGATTTGTCATGGAAGGGGTTTGCTATGTAATTATTACAGAACTATCAAGGTAAGGGTTTATTGTTCCAAATACCATCATTTTGTAATAATTTTAAAGAATGGGGGTTGGGAATCATAGAAATATAGGGTAGTTTCTATATATATACTACAAGGTTATTTTAACATCTGTATTTTATGTCACAATATTATGAGTAACTTCCTTCCCACATCTGATCTACACCCTATTTAGTGAAATCCTATGTAATCGGTTTTTTGGGTTTTGCAATCAGCTTTTGTTAAGAATTAGCATGTAGCATGATTAGTGAAGTTTCTGGGAGTCTTGTAGTATCTTCAGTGAATCAATCAAGAGTCTGGTACTAGAGAAACAACTGCATAGTTAGGCTCGAGTCTGGTATTGTTTGGGAAAGTGAAAATAAAAGTGACTAATAAACCATTTATTCAAATTGAAGCATGGAATATTCATCATTGTTTTAATTGGACCAGTGTAACAATATGGTGTCAGAAGTGGGATCTTTCAACTTTGTTTTTTTTTTCAAATTTAAGAAAGGAGAGACTATTTGAAGTATTTCATCATGGCTACACTCAAGGATCAAGCACCTAGCATGCAGACTAGAGCAATGAAAGATATAGGATTTGGAAAAGAAGATTCACCAGCATGGTTGATTCAATTAATGCAGCAGATTAGTGAAAGCTAGATCAACAGACTGTGAATGTGAATGAGCTAATGCAAAGGGTTAATTAAATAATAGATAGACAGGCAGTAATAGCAAATCAGCAAATAAAAGGGTTTACTCAACAGGTGAATTTCCAACCAAAAATAATGATGGTTCAAATCAGTAAGAAGGCTGATCAAGAATATCAAATGCTTGAATTTTTGAAAACTGTCATGCAAGAATAAAACACTAATTCAGAAAAAGCATTAGTACAACAGGCACAAGAGCAGAGTAAAGACCTAGAATAACAAACCAGCAGCAGACTGAAGTCTAACATCAGCTAGGTGAGAGAATAGACAGGCAGAAAAATTAAATACAAAAAATTTGGAATTTGAGAAGAGGAAGTACACACATCCAGAGACACTGTATGGATTCAAAAACAAACAGTATTTCAGCATTCTCCAGCCCATTCATATCACCCATGAAATAAAGAACAGCCCTTACAGGACACTTCTGGACTCTGCCCTTTTGCACAACTTTTCCATCTCTGGGATTAGAGTAGAACACAATTGCAAAAATGACCTCAAGAGTGTGATGGATCAGTTCCTTGGGAAGCATATTTCACTTTATTCTAGTCGTTGGATAGAGATAATGGTTGTTCAGAAGAACAAAGTGTGATCCAGCTTGCAAACAGCTTGAAGGTAACAAGATGAGCAGTCTTGGGTCATCTACCAGTTCATCATCAGCAGGATTACAATTCTCTGACTAGAGCTTTAGAGCACAGGTTTGGTCTATACACCAAGTGGAGGCATATCGAGCAAAATTCAGGATGAGGTTAAACAAACTTGACCCCAAAATTTCCAAGAAGCTTTAGCACATACAGTGGAAGTTGAAGTAAGTATGGTGTCAAGGGTAAGTTACTGCCAACAAAACAGAATGGTTCATGGTAACAAAAGGAAGAATTTTGCAGGAAGGCAAACTAGAAACCAGGAAGCATGGAAGAAATGTGTAGATGATTTTGAAAAAAATATAAAAGTGATGGCCCAGAACAGTTATGGAAAAAATGGACTGTAGTCAACTAGAGGTAAAGAAAATCAGTCATCTGGAACAGTAAGATTGGAAAATGCAACTAGAAATAAAAAAATATTGAGTTTTATAACTGTGGGAGAAAGGGTATTACAAGAATGAATGTTGATCCAAGAAGAAGATAGATGTTCCAAAGAGAGGGCAGCAGCAGTTAAACTATTGAGAACTGACCTTGTGGAGCCTAAATCAGCCAATGTTAAATAAACCCTACCTATGAAGAGTGGAAAAAAAGAGACATCTGTTTATGGTATATAGATAGCAGAATGGAATCAAGTGTTAGATTATTATAGATACAGAATGTAATCAGACATTACTACAATCAAAACTCTTGGGTCACAGACTGTGAAGAGAAACTTAGTGGAGTAACTGGACACTCAATACCATTGAATGATCCTGAAGACGTTAATGTAAAGATATATGCAGAACGTCTATACTGCAGATACAGAAAATAATTGTCACTTAGGATTTGATTTTCTGATTAACAATTTGTGCAAGCATAACTTTGAAAAGTTGGCACTGGAAATGTTTGGGAAGAAAATGTCATCCAGGTTATTGAAGTAGTTTATTTTTATTGAAGCAAGAACAGTTTATTTCAAGGGCTAAGGTAAGAGTAAATAGAGCTTACACCATTTCTCCTGAGTTTGAGATTTATTGTGCCACCAATGGTTCTGGATTCATGGAACTTGCAGTTATGGAGAGACATTGTGATGCAAAATTGCCAAATGGAGTATTGGGTGGATGCACATACTATGGTGCCACCCAACAAACAATATTTTCCTATAGTTGTAGCAAATTTCTTAATCAGTGCTCAAAATTTGAAGTGTGGGCAAAGAATTGAACAGTGGGAACTGATAGGAATTGTTGAGCCCTCACCAAAACAACAGAAATGTTGGTCAGCTGAGACACTAAAATTAACTGGAGACCTCCCAATGCATTAGCAGAACTTGTATGAGCAAAGTTGTATGTAATTGACATCAATAAAGCCACAAGAATTGACTTAGAGCCATTATTTTCTCCAAAGGACAAAATGATCTTGACAGTACTTACATTATAGAATGTCGAAATGATATTGGTTACAAACTCCCTATTAAGCAACCATTATAATGGCTTCCCTTGTAAAAAGAAAGGAAGCTGGAAAGATTGTCCAGGACTGATTGAGAAGTCACAAAATCCATGGTCTTCAAATTTTTTCATGATCAGAATGAAAGATAGATCCACCCAATTATGTTTTAATTGCTATAATGTTAATGAGATTACAGTGAAGGATTCACACACCCTTTTTCAAGGACTAATGGAGCTTTGGATGCTTTGTTTGGTACCAAGTGTTTTCTACCTTAAATCTGTACTCAGGCTACCATCAAGCTGCAGAGCGACTGGGATGGTCCTTATAAAATCACACAGCAGCTTTCAGATTTGACCTGAGGCTAATATTAGAGAAGCAACTTGATTGTGTAGCCTTAAAACTTCATAATTAGGCTTGAAAGGTCACTGCATAGTTAGGCCTGAATCTGATGTTTTTGAAAAAATGAAATATTTTATACAAGTGGCTTATAAACTAGTTAGTAAATCAATACACAGACTGTTTGGAATATATATGTGTGTGTGTGTGTGTGTGTGTGTGTGTGTGTGTGTGTACTATTTATTGTTGATTGTGGTGATGAATATAATAAAAAACATTTCTTTATAGTTTCTCTTATCACTGTCCATGTTTCAAATAAGGTAATTCTGATTGTTGAACAATGTCTTAGCTGCACATTTTCTATATAACAGAAATCTAATGGAGAATATAAAAATGTTTGTGTCTACTGTTTACTTTTCATGCTGTATTGTGCCATTCCATTTTATAAGTTTTTTCCAAAAACGTTTTTAAGGAAATTAATCATTTAATAAGGAGATTTCATGACAGAAAAATGAGAGCTGAATACAAAATATGATTAAAAGAAATTCTTGTTTTTTTCCTTTTTGACTTAGATAAGAAACTTTCTTATCAACCTTTTTGTAAAAAAGTGAAAGTAGTTTAATCATTAATTTGTATCATGAAATGATGCCTAAACTTAATGCAATGAGTCAATAATTTGTATCTATCTATTTTTAGGTTTCTTTCATAAAGACTTTGAACTTAATCTCTCTCTGACTTGCTCTGTACCTTGTTTGGAAGACAGTATGAACCTTGCCTACTTTGTGTTTTTGTTGTTTTTAACAAATGGTCTTTGTTGATTAAAACATTCATATCTTGTAGTGAAAGCCTTTTTGAAGTGGCAGCTTTACTTCTAAAATATCAAGTACGGTGTTGTTTTTTTTTAGTTATGCCTCAGCTTATATAAGCATTGTGATTGTTTCCAACTCTCACTTTATTAAGTTATTGAATTTGTTTTTCAGTCTTACACCCATAGACTCGCAAATCTTCCTACTGGTAAAAAGGAAGAGAAAAATCATTCATTACCTCTGCCACCGAAGGTGGACGAAGGTTATGTTTTCACTTCTTTATGTGTGTGTGTTTGTCAGCAAGATTTCTTGAAAATGGCTGAATGGATTTGGACTATGATTCAACTTAGAAGTGATTAGTTTTTGGAGGCTCAAGGTCAGAGAAAGATCATGAAAATCAAAAAAATCCTATTTGTTTACATGGGGACTGATTTTTCACACTGTTTTTGTTCTATAACTCAGTAACAAATTATTGGATTTTGACAAAACTTGATGGGCATGTAGAATATTATTCCTTATTGTTCTGCCAAAAATGGTTCATGTCCGTTGATAACGGCAGACATACGGACACATTTTTGTATTTTTTGAGAGCCGAATATGATCAATGCTGTGTGATAGAGGTATGCACTCTAGTGAGTGCCCTTCTAGTTAACAATTGATTTTAAAAGGTATAATAAATAACTTCAATGGAACATTTGTCTTTTTTGACATACCCATGTGTCACACAAACATTTAAGTAAATTTCTAGTGACAGTTTGCGTATAAAGCTCAACCATTCTGAAATGTTTAGGGTTTTGCTCAGATTTGATCATTTTGATTTCACCATAATCAAGCTAATTCTTTGCATTTCAGTTTTTTGTATATTTGTTTTTAAATTAGGCCTAAAAAAGTCTTCTCACATTAAAAAGTTATAAGGGTCAAGATGTTTTGAGATGTGGTATCGTCCATAAAATAAACTGTTTTTTTACTTGTAAAATAATAGACCACAGGATGTCAAAGCCTATCATATTACAAAAAAAAGAAATTGTTTTCAAGCACACATCCAGGAAAAAAAACTTATTTAAGAAAGCCATTTGGTATCAAACCTGACAAAGAGCAGATGCTCTACATGTTCTTGTTAAATAAAATAACAGGATTTTCTTTCCTATATATGTGTTCAAAACATTCTTTTATTACATTATATAATGATTTCTGCTGGTATACTACTTTATGAAATTTAGTGTTTGTAAAGCACATCAGTCTTCAGTTATACATTAAAAGTCTTAACCCTAGCATTTCCAGTGGCCAATTTTTTAATTACATTTTTCTAAACAATTATGCACCACATTTTTTGTGGGTCTTTGACTTTGTTCATTACAGGGGTCGAACAACACAAGTCACGTACAAATTTCTGAACAAAAATGCTATGAATATTGCATAGAAAATGTGTGATTTCAATCAGTTCTTTATACTGAGTATTTTTAATGGACAACATTTACCTAATATGGTGCAATATGTGGGCTGCACTGGTAATGAATAGTATAGAAATAGGTTGGTGGTTTCAGATAGACACCTACTTGTGGTGCTTCCTGTCCAAATCAAGAATTTTCAGTTTTATGGTGTCTTACCTTTTGAAAGTTAATTTATATGTTTATGTGAAAAAATGTTTTGTAGCATTTTTCAATGTATTCTTTGGTATTTAAGTCTCTTTGATCAATAGTGCCAAATGGTGGCCAAAACTTGATTAGGTCATGGCATATTTAATTCTAGTGATTGTTAGACTTGGCTGCAGTATTTCATCAAGGTTTATATATGGGCCCAGTCAGTTTCCATGTATGGTAGGTAAACTTTTAACCTGGGGTGCATAATTATCTTAGTACATGATAGTTTCTGTTATGTGTGTGATACCATGCTGTTAGTCACTTATTTGTTTTTAATTTAGTGTTTCTCGGTTTTTGAAATTACAAATGTTTATATCTTGTGGGTACCTCTAATACCAAACAATAATTAATGGCATCAAGATTTGTATAAAATTTTGTGGTGTAAATTTTCAAACTTCTACAAGTATTGCTGAATGATACTGAACAAGTATGTCAATAATGTCTTTTATAAAATTTTACATTCCTAGCTGGACATTGTAATGTAATATTATAAATGTTACAGATCGTTTAAAAAATTTGTTTGTAAAAGTTCTTCAGAAATATTCAGTTTTATGAAGATGCCAAAATATTCTCATCTATGAAGCTATATCAGCATCTTTACATTACCAAAAGTATAAACAACATGAATATCTGTCTTTTTATTTTTTTTTTTTGAAGACTGATTTTAAAAGTAATATAATGATTGTTTTGGGTTATTCTTGACCATGTAAAATCCCTTGGCCAGACAATATATTACACATCATATCATGATAATTGCTTCCATTTTTATATTTATGATGTATGGAAAATGAAAATTGTATTGAGAAATTTAAACTGATTTTTTTTATTCAAGAACTACGTTTAAGATATAAACCTATTTGACATTGTAAGAACATTTCATTTGAGTAAAAAGCCAGTATAACATTTGGTGCCATTTTGTGAAATAATAATGAGAGGATGGAGACAGGGGAATTAAAAAATATATAATATATTACAATATATGTATAATGATATGTTCCTTTTTTTGTTTTTTCAAAATTGTTTCTTGTATTGAAATAATTTTAAGCAGATTGATAAAAGTAGCATTTTAACACTTGAGTGAGCAACATTAACCAAGTTGTTTACTTGATTATTTAACAGGTCCTGACCTATTTCTCAGCTAGACTTGATGCAGTAGATGCAAACTTGACTGTCTCTGAAGTTTATGAGGTTATTCAAGAGGCTTCTTTACAGTGGCCTAGAGATAAGCTAAAGGTCAGTAACATTTTCTTGTTTTGCTTATATCAAGTTGAGACATTCTTAAAATCACTTAGACATACACCCAAAATTAATTGGTTATGTGTTCTAAGTTTCATTTCAGTATTAGATGTGACTTAATGTATAACTAGCTTATATATCCCATAATGGAACTTAGTATGTTCTTAAGTAGCAGAATCACCTACATAATGAAACATCGGATATCATTCAACTTGCGTATAAACTGAGCACTGTGTTCACTGTAGAACCTAGGTTTTGTAGTATGAAGACAGTACTGTAGTGATATTTAGGGCATTCTTCCTACATTACTTGTCCAAATAGTTTAATTGTGGATGGCTGAGCTCTAAAGTGTTGAGTATTTTTTTGCCTAAAACAATATGTATTAGTATGAGTATCTGGTAGAATATATATATCTAACCTACATAAAAGCCAGTGTGTTTCACATCACGCTTGATTTCTTAAATAGAAGGAATCATAAAAGCCAAAATGCATTTATCCAGGTAGAATAGTTCGATTACTGTCTGCCCATTACAATTTTAGTGATGTGTGTGTGTGTTGTAAAACCTTGTAAGAGTAGTGAATGTTGGTATAATAAGAGTAAAGACATAGTGTGGGATCACCTCGCCTAAAGCCAAGTGCATAAAATTTATCATCAAAGTAAAAATATCAATTCAATTTTATACATAAATTGTTTCTGTTATTTACAGCTATTTTCTGTTATATCACTAACACTTTATTATAATAAAAACAAACCACTTTAATCAGTGGAGACTATAAATTAAGAAATCCACAAATATTTTTCCAGTTTTGTTTTCTATACATTTCATTTTACACTTTCAGTACATAGACTAACAACAATATTAGGTTATAATTTTGTTATACTTTTTGCTAAGCAGCACGAAATAAAAGCTGTTGTTGGATTGCAGTGTTACCAAAATTCACTGTCTTTTCTACGTATTAGAAGTTATTCATCTAACTGATTTTTACCAATGATTATTCTATGAATATGCCACAAATTCATTTCATGAATGATCTTAGTTTTGATTGGCTTACAAAAGAATTTACCAATGTTTGACTGCCTCGACTGCACTTTTCTGCCTCTTTGATGGTCAAGCTTGATTTTACAGAATTTATTTATTTCAGTCAGCTGTGAGATGTGAGGCTAGGGTATATTATGGGATGGGTGTGGTAGTACTTGCCCCATCACCTTTGATGGGCTATATAGTAGCTTGTGTGTGTGTATGTGTATACATATATATATATATATATATAATAGCCAAATGTCTGTCTCTCATGCTCTGTATCACCTAAATGGTTAATAGCAGGAAAAAAAAATTATATGTCAAAATGCTTCAAGAGTACATTAAACGAAAATTATTCATTTTTTGCTATTCCTAAAATTTCATATCAATATTAACAGCGATCTGTCAGTCTGAGAGAAACTTATTAAGAACAAAAATGTTTTTCTTTATGTGAGGGAATTTCACGAAAGAATGGGACTTCCTCTGTCAACTGATTGACAGAAATGTTTCAAAGATAAGAGCATGAACAGAAAAAATGTATAAAGAAAAGAACATGTTTCGGTATATATTTGTTCTTTGGTTTATATATATACATATATATATAATTTTTTTTTTTTTCATGTTTTTATTATATACATGCATGATTTTATTGTACCATGTCAGATAAATTAAATTGAATATCTTCCCTTTGACACTTCTTATAGAAATGACAACTCTCAAAAAAAGTGCTCATTTTGGTAGCAGTCTTTTCTTGAGCTCAGTAAAATGACAAGAAACTGTGGCATCCAGCAGAAAAAAATCCCCACAGCTACTTAGTGAACCTGACTGCTCTATTGTGCTGGATGCACCCATTGCATTGGAACCCAAACATGTTTGCCAACAATACATTGCAGTCAGTCTCGTTTGCTTAAAAAACAAATGCAGTACAATTTTTCCTGTTGAAATAACACATGAAGATGGTTGTAAACAGCCCTTTAGACAATCAAACTGCATATGTGCTGTAATCCAAGGCATTGGGTTGACTGCACACTTTTTATTTATTCATTACTATTTTTAAGAAATATACCATTGAATGGTTTCATTGGGCATCTTCTAGTAATACTATATTTATTCAGTTATATATATCTCATAAAGTTAAGAAAAGAATATGATTATTTTTCATTTATTACACTTTTTGTAATTTTTGTGTCATTTGTGATTCACAGCTAAATAAGATAGCATGGTTTCTACATTGTCTTTCTTTAATCTAGTAGTATACATATTGTATATTGAACAGTATTTCATTGTAAAAAATACCATATTGAAATTCCAGAAATTCCCGGAGCTGAAGTTTAAGTATGTAGAAGAAGAACAGCCTGAAGAGTTCTTCATCCCATATGTTTGGTCTTTAGTGTACCATTATTCTGACTTGTATTGGAATACGCACAATATAATATTGTTCAACCCACACAAGGGTACTTGAAAGAAGATTTGTACACATGTCCTTCAGAATGTAGGTTTGGTTCAGATTGTTGGCCATGTTGTATGTTGTACAGAAGTCTAAAGATTTAAAGATAACACACAAATTTGCCTCAGCATTTGTGCATATGCGTTTGTATGTGTGAATAACTAGAAATGCTTATCACCAAAGTGTTTGTGTGAAAAAATTGTATACCTTGTAATTCTAAATTCTTTCTGATTTCAGCTTTAACATACAATGTGTGTATCAAAACTAGGCTGGTTACTATTGCCGTAAAGACATATATATGAAAATTTGTTATAGTTCTAGAATAGGAAAGTGTAATAAATCAGAATTTAATATACAGATTTTTTATAACATTTTATAGAAGGAATAGTGAGAGATAAAACAGGATTAACCCTTAAATGACCAAAAATTGACATGTTACGGATAATATTAACTGCAGGAATAATGCAAGGGTTACACTAAACTGTAATTATCAAGAATAGATATTTAGTGAAAAGAATTAGATAAACTGTAACAAATAAGGATATTTTAGGAACATTATTAATGAGAAGTGTTGGGTTTAACCAAACAAGGATGACACAAGCTGAAAGAATTGTGAAGATGTTAAGATAATTGAGACAAGCTAGTGAAAAGAATTAGATAAACTGTAACAAATAAGAATATTTTAGGAACATTATTAATGAAAAGTGTTGGGTTTAACCAGATAAGGATGACAGAAGCTGAAAGAATTGTGAAGATGTTGAGATAACTGAGATAAGCTAGTAATTGAAGGGGTTGCTAGTGTAAAATAGGAGATTAAAAGATACGACTACTAGCAGTTACCTTAAAGCAATAGACTGCAGTAATTATAGAAGGACACACTTCTTTTTCCTTTCCATCAGGAAGAAAGTTGTTGTTGTACAGAATACATAAGCAATGTGTGACCACTACATCATGTATTTCTGTCAGTTTCACAGTTAGTCTTTTAATTAACTTTCTTATTACACCACTGTTGTAGAGTTCTGAATTTTGCTGTGGTTTATATGGAAACAAATCCTAATTATAAATGATTATATTTTGTTTTGTGATCTGTTCTTTCAAGTGGTGTTGTAAAAAAATAAATGTGTGTGTGTGTGTATTTGATTACGCTAATATATATAAAGATTGCATTTATAATTTTTTGTTACAGATAAAAATATGCTAAAAAGTAAGTGGAAATGGTTTGTAAAAACTATAATTAGTGAATCAACATATAATTTTAAAAAGTGCTATTTTTTTGTATAACTCTGACATTCTTGAAATAATCTTCCTGAATAAGCATAAAAAAATTTTAAATGTATCATTGACCCAAACAGTTTCCTTATTTTACTAATTGATATGAATGATCCAGATATGGTTTTACATGACTGCTGTTGTAATTGATGTTTTTTTAATTATAAATTGCTGGTTATGAAAGAAACAAGGATAATAGGAGTAATATGGAATGAAACATTTTTTTTAAACAAACAAAATTGCTTAGAAATCAATGTGCAAGTTATTTGTTCTTTAAAGTTTATGTTTTGTAGTTGTGTATGATATATGTAGAAAGGTAATAGACTGAAATTATACTGTGTTTCAACTTGCAGTTCTTGTAAAGCATCAGACCTTGTAAGGTTACACCACATTACCCCAACCATAATTATTCTTGTATCTATGTTTTTAAAATCCTTCCCAAAGCTGACAGCACATCTAATATGGAGTATTCTTACAGATTGTAAAATGAAATTGAACCACTACAGAGTGAAGACACTTTCCTTTCATTTTCTGACCTCTTTACGGAAACATTAAAAACATAGTTTACAGCAGTTCTGATTGTTTTCAGAGTTTTAAAAATTTTCTTAAAACTTTAAAGACTTCTTATTTGAATTGCAGCACCTGATCAGCAATTCATGAAGTTTTAATCGTTTACTTTAATTACAAATACTTCTATCTCTGTATTAATAGTCATTACTTGGTAATGTGCAATATTCTTGAATAAAATTAGAATATTTAACTCGCTAAGTTGTAAACTGTTGTACTTCATGAATTAAGATGTCTGTAACATGAAATTCAGAATAAAATTTTTATCATTATTCTACAGTTTATTTATTAAATTTCATAAATTTCTAACATGTTTTATTACGTTTATCATAATTGTTCCATCTGATTGAGGTATCCAGAGAGAGACTTAATTAACGACTTGTAATGAAGGCTTGGAAATATAAAAATTATTTTCTTTTTTTAAAATCTAGTCTTTAGTAATGACCGAATATTATTTGTATGCCCAGAGTATGAAATGAGGAAAAATTGTCAGCTAAACAAAAAGCTTAAATTAAATTGTTTTTTGAAATAAAATGTGTGCACATTAAAATAAAACTAAGATAAATGCAATCACTTTAACGGAGATAGTAAGATAATTAAAGCAGTGTAACAGATTGGGCTTTCTTTGCTATGCCAAGGCTTATATTTTAAATTTTGGCTATATAAGTGACCATCAATAAAAGACTTGATAAGAGTATAATATTTAGGATTATAAACATTACAAAGCAATAGTTTTAACATACTATTTCCTAACAAGTAACAATAACAGCCTCCACTATTTAATTTTAAAATTTCCTGAAACTAATTTATAGGGCAAAAGGTCTTAATGCTGCTGAAGAAAACTTCAGAATTAATTTTTTTGCTCCAAAGGAATGACTGTCTTATTTCATGTTCCAACGATCAAGAAACCAGTAATATTGGATATGGTCAGATTTTGTTTTATAATTTATGTAGTTAATTCCTGAGAAGGTTTGCATAGAAAATAGTTTATAAAAATATTCTTGCATTATTTATGATGTAATGTTATTAAAAGGAGGATGCCACGTTTTCACTAGCTAACATTTTCTTCTTTGGAATTCGTGTAAAATGAGAAGTTTTTATAATAAATTGATCTTTTCCTGATTTCTGCATTTTTTTTTCTCATCGTGTAACTGGTGTTTTGTTCTTCGTAACAGAATACTTAACTTTAGAGATATTTTGATGAAGAACGGGATTGAATATTTATGGAACATTACTGTTAATTAATTGTTCTTTAAAGAAGTATTTATTACATGGAACTAGATAACCATTTACTAGGTTATCCATATTAGCTAGCAACAGGCCTAGTTTAATTTGTTGCAACGATGTATCGTTTTTTGGCTAAAGTAATAGTAGATTTGCTTTAAGAGTTACTATTTATACGCCAAAAGCCAAAGGAGTATGGGAAAATACTAGAATGGTGAAGAAAAAGACCCTCTGCAGTTTTTGTTTTGTTTTTAATAATACTGGATTTCTTCATTTAATTTTCCTTCACGACCAAACAAAATCAGAGAAACTGCCACTATTTAGTTATATATATATATATATATATATGCATATAATTTTATAATTCAGAAAGGAAAGTTACACCAGAGAAAAAGTTATTTTTATCAAACTCGAAAATTTGTTTTTATGAAAGACACAAACTAACCGTAAGTGCGCTTTCGCTTGAACCCCCTCCCACCAACACGAATAGCACAGCGGTAAGTCTGAAGGCTTGTAGCGCTAGAAACCGGGTTTTGATATCCGTGGTGGGCACAGCACAGATTGCCCATTGTGTAGCTTTCTGCTTAACTACGAACAAACACATGAAAAAGGAAAACATTACACGTTTTTGATAATGAATTATAAACCTTTCGTTAATGTTTACTTACTATTCTAGTAAGCTTGGTTAGATATCCTGATGTTTTTGAGTGCAAAATATGTTCTTGGAGAACCTTGGATATCGGGGACTATGCTTGTTCTTTAGTAATTTGCCATTACTGGAAAAGGTTTAGTGTTTATAACTAGCTATTACACAATGAGTTTGATCAACGAGAAAAATGGTGTATCATTTGATGTAACACTGATTAATTATATGCTTATTCTCCTAGAGTATATTGTGCATAACGTTCAGTAGGATGTTACATGTACTGTATAGTTTGTGTGTGCATATATATATATATATATATATATAACCAAAACATACACATTTACACTTGTGGATACATCTACTAAAATACGAGAACGTTTCTTTATTATTTTCTACCTGTTTCGTGGCTTCAAAGGTCACTTATTCCTCAGGAAATAGAAAGAGGGTTTTTTCACCATTTAATTTTGTACTAGCTGACCAGTTCAATACATGGGGAAGACACAGGGGAGGAGTGGATCCGAACGCCAATGTCACTTCCGGGGGGAGGGGGGCTCTGAAGATACTTGTCAGGTTTAGTGAAATGAATCTATCTATTTGCCAGTTATAAGCGACACATACACTCACAGATTTTTGTCGATTAATGGTTTAAATAGTACATAAGAAATTTCATGTAACTTATGATTTAAGATTTTTTTTTAAATTTGTCACAAAGACAGTAAACAAGTACGGAGAAAATGATTTATAATCAGTTGTAATCATAGGTTATTATAAGTTTATGTACTTAAAGATAAATAATTTTTCCAGGATGTTCGCGTCATAAGTCAATACAAGATCATGGCAACAGTGTGAATTTCATGAGTCAGCACTGTTTGACTACTACTCTACTAATTTCAACTTCTACACATATTTGAAATTAAAGTAACACTTTATTAATGCGGTGATTTTTTTTATCAAGAATATAATTAACTAAGTCATATCTATTTCTAAATATTACTATATGCCATATGTATAATTAACTTTGGTGTTTGGCATTTTCAAACTTAATGGCCCCTTTATGCGACCAATGGACTAAACACTCCAGTCAGAGAACTACTTGTTTTTAGCGCAAAGTTACACAATAGGCTATCTGCGCTCTGTCTACTGCGGGGAATCGAACCCTAGATTTTAGCGTTATAAGTCCGCAAACTCGTCGCTGACTCACTGTGGGTAAGGTTTAGTTATAGCTATCGCCAATTTACTGTTGATCAGCTAGAGAGAGCACCTGTTATTAACAAAGTATTTTCACTATCGCAGTTATAACCTACATAGGTGAAGTATGAAGCGTCTTCAGCAGTATATCGCGACTCGAATCTTGGTCCTTAAGGTACGCAGCCCGACAAGCCAACCACTAGGCTAGCCTTGCCCAAGTTATTAACTGTTAAATCATTACTCGCATAGTGTAATATATTGATGAAATAATAATCATACCTCAATTTTCCAGCTGATAGTGAATCTATGAACTATTAATTATAAACCGCTTGTTTATTTTATGTCCCTTCTAGCTATAATAAGTAAAGACAAAGGAACAAACCACCCAAATCCTCATGTGTAACAGTGTCACAAAAACAAAACCTGATTTAACGAGTTTACATTATGAGCAAGACGAAACTTTTTTTTTTTTTGAAGATATCTGGGCCTGATTGTTTATACACCTTTTTTGGCAGTAAGTTGGTTGAGAGATTCGGAAGGAAAAATAGTGAAGTGTGAAGTATAAATGAGTTGTATACAGCCAGTAAGAAAAACAAAACATTTGTCAGTCCAATTTACAATAAAGTAAACTATAGAATACGGCAAGTGAATTGTAAGTTTGGACTGAAAATGATAACAGCAACTTCTATTTTTTTTTGGACTTTCGAGTCAGTTAACGACTGCTGGATGATGAATACGTGACTTTATGAGAATAAGTGCAAATTTGAAAGAATTTCAAGTGAATTTTGAGGGAAAACTAATTCTGCTTATGACTATAATACAGTTCTAAACTCCACCAGAACACTACTTCATCAATCAAGCTTCATTATCAGAAAAGGGAAACCAGACATCCTGACTTCTTTGTGCTCATACGTGAACGACGTGACATGTTTAGTACTCCTCAAAGAAGCTATTCAGCATGTAGGTCAAGTGCGAAGAAAGTCTTGAACGTACAAATTTGTAACTAAGTGCAAAAATATTAATCAAATGTTTGAAAAATTACTATATAAAGTTATAAAAGGATTTATGGTATTCACGTAATTGTGAGCTATTTATATCATTCGTTTATAAGACTACAAGTCTAGAGGGTAGAACAACTTAGATGGTGAAACATAACATTTAGTAGTAATGTGTATATAATATTATATTATGATAAAACTAATATTTCAATTATGACTTTGTAAGTTTGCAGAGGTTTGAGAACGTTATATTAAAACGCTTTTGATTATACAAATAATCAATTCACGTGACAACCACATCTGATATAAAGTCGCAGTGGAACGGTATGCATAAGAACTTTACTTCAACATTGTTTGTCGTTACGTAGGTGACTTAATGCTACCGAAAACTGATCGCTTTTGGGAAGTGTTTGTGACAGCCTTTTTCGACGCAAGATATTCATATACTCATATTATAAAGATGTGTTCAGATCGGGGATATCCCAACGAATATAGAACAACTAGGATCAATCAGAAAGTGGCCTGGAACAAATCGTACCTCAACCATTGTAAGCGATGTGTGATGTCTTGTAACAGGTGAGAATCCAGGAACATAAAGGTCAGTGGCAAAAGCCATCCACATGTCCCAGATAAGAGTAATAACAAAATTTAAAAAAATATCTTCATCTGGAAAAGCGACAGAATTCACGTATACACAAGTTGTTTCGATGACATATCTGTTCAACCATCGTATATCTCAAGCAGCTGGAGGGTAAAACGGGGATTCGTAGTATTCCATACGAAGACATGCCGGTCAAGTGTCTGGAGATAGAGTCTGTGATTTCCTTAGGGATTGAACAATTGAAACAGACGCTGGGAAATCATCGTCCTTGTACACTAGATGGAGTATGGAAACCTTCGGGGAGGATGCAGTGTGTTTGAACATGATAGCATTTTGCAATGGGTACTATGCTGCAGGGCTATTGTCAAGATGCACGGTCGTCAGAGATAGCATGACCAGACGTGGTGGCATGGACTGTAATGACGTGGTAAGACTCCAAAATTATTTCAATGTAACATACTTAACCAGCCGCCGAATGAATTCTGATATTGGGTGAAATGCCTCATTGGTACAGGCATACAACAGGCAAGATATGATAAATATGCACTTTTTATTGGGAGCCGGTATTGAGCCAGTAAAAATTATTTTCAATCTTTTTTGTGTTACTACGCATTACTACTACATACGTTTGTGTTTATACATTGATCAAATAACATCATGCTGAGTAAGCGAAAACATTAGTGCATTTTGTACAGATTAAACTCGAAAAACAATTTAGAACAAATTTTATTCAAAGTATTTGCCCTAAAACAAAATAATAACCTCAATAATACAAGTGTATTATTGGGCCTTCGTGTTTCCTATATAATGTCTTGCTCCTTTAGTCCAAATGTAGATGAAATTCCAATGATACTGTTACGTCTCCGTTTGTTAATTGATTTTCCCTAACTTCGTTCCGACGAAACTTTAGCGACACAAGTCCTTACTTAATAAAACTGGTTTATTCTTTCTGAATATAACTTTACCGATACACTTATTTTCAACAGTCGCTCTATAACAAACGTTTTAACAACGAACGTTAACTTCAACAATACTTTCTGACTGCAGTTCAGTTACTCACTACCTACACACATTATCCCGTCATATTGACATCAATGTTTTTTCTTCAGTTTATTTGTATTTTTGTTTACAAATATAATAATAAAAATGTTCATTGTGGTAAACGAAATAATAATTTGATCTAAGTAAGAGTTTTTTCTTCCCAATTTGTAAAAAATCCTTACGTGATAGAAAAAATTACTATTACTTTCAAAATTTGCGTAGTTGAATTATGGAAAATCCGTTATTAAAACCAAAACAACTTTCATTATGTTTAAATTCGCAGGCCTGTGTAATAGTTGGCGTGGTTTCCCGATGTCTTCCTCAATTAATGCTGATTTTTCGACATATTCAAGTTAACATACAAAGTGCTTGGCCAGGTGGTTAAGTGGCGCTCTACTCGCAATCGGAGGGTCGTGGGTTCGAATCCTCGTCACACCAAACATGCTCGCCCTTTCAGCTGTGGGAGCATTATAATGTGACGGTCAATCTCACTATTCGTTGGTAAAAGAGTAGCCCAAGAGTTGGCGGGGAGTTGTGATGACTAGCTGCCTTCCCTCTAGTATTTTACTGCTACATTACGGACGGCAAGCATAGATATCCCTCGTGTAGCTTTACGCAAAATTCAAAACAAACTGAGCGTACTGTCGCAGAAGCGGGACGTGAACAAAGAACTTTCGGATTCGCACTGCTGCACGCTAACTACTATATAGGAAATGCCCAGCCTTATTATAATATACCACTTAATAATATACTTAATGCTAAACAATTTCCATATTTAGTGAATAATAATCTAACTGACCGTGTTATTAATGATAAATAAATCGCCTTATGAACTAGATTGCACTTTGGTAAATCATTAATACATCACTAAGTGCTTTAACACGTTGATTCCCAAACTTTTTTTTAATATTTAGGCCCAATGCCCGTATCATAAACCCAGCAAAAACTTGCAAAATAATAATGGGAGAGGTGACACATAAATAATTTGGAGAATATTTCAGAATAGAATATAAGTATTCATTTACCAGTTATTGAGAAACTTCCCATACTACAGGCTATATAATTTTACTTCAATGAGGGATTCTGCACTACCAGTTTCAGCACCGTTCAGAGAACATCAGAAAGACAATAGCTCATTGACAAAGGCCTGGCATGGCCAGGTGGTTAGGGAACTCGACTCGCAATCTGCGGGTTCGAATCCCCGTCCCATGCTCGCCCTTTCAGCCGTGGGGGCGTTATAATGTGACGGTCAATCCCACTATTCTTTGGCGGTGGGTGGTGATGACTATCTGCCTTCCCTCTAGTCTTTCACTGCTAAATTAGGGACGGCTAGCGCAGATAGCCCTCGTGTAGCTTTGCGCGAAATTCAAAACAAACAGTCATTGACAAAATAGGTACTTTTCAAGAGTCGTAATGCAAGCTTTTAGGGGGGGGGTGAAACGTTAGAAGATACTATGGGTTGCCTCTGATACACATAGGGTAAAAAAAAAAACGATAAAAAGCGAATATGCCTTCTTTTTTCCTATTCCAATGGTTTTATTGTCAAATCTATAAGTAAACAATGAATTCCTGCTTTTTTAACACTGAATAGCATATCACAGGTTTTTTTCTTTTTATTTTGACTTTGTGTTTCATTCACTTTAAAGCCGAATTTTTTTACTTACTTAACAACTTGCAGCAAGCAAGGTGTGGAATCAGATGTATCTTTTGGTAGTTGTTTTCAGTTTTTAAGACTGAGAAAAGGAGCATTTTGGAGCATAAGGGCAGGGTTTGAGCTCATCCAGCCATGCCCTGTGCACGTTATTGAACAGTTTTACCAAACGGCGTTACTTTACCTCTCACTTTCTGTTACGATGTCATAAAAACAATTTCAAACTACATCATTTTTATTGAAATAGCTTCCACGTTTCCCATACGTATTTGTGATACAACTTTAAAAGCTCCTCACAGCCCAGCTCAGTACAAAAATTACTAGGATCTGTTTTTAGACCATGGCCCAGTGGTTGGAGAAATTGCTTTTTTATGGCAAGTGAAAAGTCTCAGTATGTTATCACTCATAATTAGAATGTAAACACATCTTATTCAGTTAGGATTTTTCAAAAATTTCATGCAGGTGTTCTTGTATTTAGTTAGCGTCCCTGCATTAACATTTGCGTCAAGTAGGACGTACATTGCTGTGGTCGTTTTGAAAGCTTATACTTACCTACTTGTACTGCTGTGTTTTCTCATTTGGCTTGCAGGTCATGCCCAAAATTAGAAGTAATAGGGAAACTATCTCCTCTTATATGTGACATGAGTATGTCCTCAGATGTAGGTAACTTAGATTTGTAGAATACTACAGTTATCAAGATTTAGCTGACTAAAAGTATGGAATAATACAATGCTGGCATACTCTTCATCTTGTGAAGACCTGATCTTAATCTGCTTCAGTAGCTAAAGTCAAAACTTAACTAAGAACCCAATCTGGCTATGAGAGGGAATTTAGCATACATTAAGTTCAGAATCAAGACCCAACTACATTAAAGATAAAGATAAAAAAAAAGAGTCAGTGAACATCTATGTGATGTTATAGGTGTAGGGTGCTTTCTCTTCTTAAGATAAGTATTGATACTACAAGCGTTCTTTTTAATAAGGAAGTTATAAGGCAGAAAATTAAATAATAATTAGTCTCGAAGAGTTGGGTGGTAGATTTGATTTGAGTAAAACGGGTTAGAAACTAGCTTAAGTTTCGGAAAAAGTTGCTGGTGTAGCATATTTCTCATACTAGGTGCTTCTTTTCCTTTTAGTTTAGAAAGGTGAATGTTTCTTATTCGCTGAAATGTAAAATGTTTTTCGCACTTTACATGTATTGGCGCACGTGCTATATTTAATGACAATGAACTCACTTTTATATAATAAAGTTTGGAGACGGCTTGAATGGGTAATGCAAGAAACTTATTACAACGTTGTACATTTGTTATTTGTAATAAAGTTTCTTTTACGTGCAGATGGACGACTCTGGAATGCAATGAACTTATTCTTGTGCTAGTTATTCATTGTCAAGAGTCATTCCTCCTTTATTGTTTCTGAACTTTCCCACATAAAGTAGCGTTGGAGAATTATTTAGACTTGTTTCTTGAAATATATATAGTCAATGACGTATGCTCCACTGGATTTTGATATACTTTAAATTTTTTTTCCAGCTTTGGCGCAGTAAATCAGAATTTTTCTTGTCTTTGTCCCGTGGGGAATCACTAGAATTCTTGTTATCTTTGTCCTTTACAGTCGTGTAGAAAGCTTCTCACTCTAATTATTAAGAGGCAGCGGATAGTTGTAAGCAGACCAGTGAGTAAAATATGCTACATTTTATTGTGAACAAAGATTTTTAAGGTTTTTACTATCTGGCATTTTGTCTGGAATTATATATGTTACGGCGACGTTTCAGGACACTTTCATGTCCAAATGTCCCGAAATATCGTCATAATATAGTATTGTTACGTCAGCGGAAGTCACGTGACGCTGGTAACACGTAATGAGTATCTCGAAGGTTCATGAATGCTTGAGTGTTTGCTAGATGTGCTGTATTCTAATATATAAGCCCGACAATCAATCGGAACGGACATAGCTGACAAAACAGATTGAAGATATAGACAGATAATCGAGTCAAGCCGTAAGTAAACTGCGTGAATCGTTGTGAATTCTAGCGTGTGTATAAGTTAAAGTGACTGTGGAAATTAAGTGTACTGCAAAGTTGAATTGAGAAAGAATAAACTAGTTTTATTTAAGAAAGGACTTGTATTGCTGAAGTTCTTCGGAAATAATTTCTACGGAAAATTAACAAACGAACACACAGACGTAACAGTATTATATTATATTATATCAAGGCAAAATGGCCGATAGTAATAACCTATAAAATTATGCTTTCTTGCCAACCATGTCTCTCAAACATAATATATATTTTCTTTTATCCTTTTACTTGTGTAATTATTTTTCATTTGCTGCCCATATTCAATTTATTCTTCGCTCAACAGCATTGAACATGCGTTTTTGTGAAAAATTTTAACTTATCTGTTAGATATCAGTGTACCTGAATACCACAAAATTAATAATTAATATTTAGGTTTTCTTTTTTAACTGTAAGTTCAATGAATTTTCATTCATGTGTCAGTATTAATTATACTTAAGTATTCGCAATGTACGTGTGAGCTTCAGTCTACTTCTTTAAATAAAATGTTAAATGTTTTATGCAAGCCAATTTAAGTATTTTTAAATTGTGTTTTTCGAAGTAAACACTGGATTGCATTGTTAGCCAATACCCTACACTCTCTCGAGACATTTTGTTGCTAGAAGATGGGATTACTTTTTCCTGGTGAGTTGTGACGTTTTTTATAACCTTCAGTACGTATCTTCCATGTGCTTGTGTTATCGGTTTATCACACTGTAGTTTACTGTAGCATTTTAGTTGGTTTTAGATTATCTGAAATCAGCTTGAAAAGTACGAGCTTATGATAACAAGGGCTGTTATGAATAAATTATTCAGTTGGCGGACGCAGATGGGATTCGAAAGTTCTAGCAGAAATAAGGGCTTAAATCAATGAAGATAATGGCATCAATTACATATATTTGTTTTCGAATATTTGCGCAAATCGACTTAACGATTATCTGCGATAGTCATATCTAATTTTGAACTGATAGATTAGAGGGAAGGCAGTTACTCAGCAGCAGCCATCACTAACTCTTGGGCTACTCTAATTTTTACCGTTATAACATATTCAAAGCCCCGAATTTTATTTTTTGCGGTAGCGAGAGGCGAACAGTTGACCCGCAGATATATAGACCGGCACGCCTCAGACAGTCGTGTTGGCTTTAAAATCCCTGTGCAAATTTTAGGTCGGTTACTACTAACCTTTTTCCGATTTTCTAAATTATAGTGAATCGCATTGTAATCGATTGAACATGAAAAAATTAAGCATTATTACATATAATAATATGTTTTTGTGAAAGTGTTGAAATGGCATTGTTTGAGGGAATGTATGTAGATTTCGCTTTGCGTGCTTACAGGATAAAGAGGGGCGGGGAATTAGTTTAATGTAATTCACGATAAAATAATTTCCTCTAACTTGTAAGTAATGAGAATTTTTATAACCTACATTAATCAAAAGTTGTTGCTTTCTATCGTCATCTACTATGGATTATAAATGTGTAAAAGGCTTTCAGCGCTCCTCCAAATCCTCTAGTTGGAATGGGAGGTTCCCCAGAAATGCTAAAAACAACCTTGTTGAACTACTCCGTAGGTAAAACCATAGATCGGCTACCAAATGTAATATAGAACTAAGAAATTTAAAACAGGAAATTTAAATACAAATACGTTCAATTTCACAGTAGAAGCCTTCATTAGATGACCTTATTCTTAAGAAAAGTATAAGATTAGGCTTAACACTATAAAGACGTAAATTTCTTTTAGTCTATATAAATCGTTGACAGTTACACTGAAGATTTCGCCAATAAAATAATACAATGTTACTCAAGTTAAACTAGTCTAAATGCATAGTTAACACCTGAAATTAACTTTTTGCCAGAATGGATTTATCTTAGAAAATTCCTTAAAATTACATTTTTTATTGAGCTAAAAATGTAGGTAAATAGGTGCTTTGTTGAATATCGAAACTTAGCTGATCCATTGGAAAGTTTTAATCTCAGGTTTGTTTAGTTTTTAATATATTTTTTCTTAAAAACTGGTAGCCGGATTGAAACATCAGCCACAAGGAAATATTAAAATCAAATGACCAAACACCATTTGCTCAGTGGTATAAGCATTTACTACTTTAGAAATATACATTGATGCGCAACATTATTACATAAAGATTTTATTTCACATTTGTTTGTATTTATATTCAAATATACAAAAATATTCAATTAATAATACGATAGATGCCAGTACTTTTTAATTTATGTTACAAATGAGAATATTAAATCAAGAACAGTATAGTTACCAGTATTTTTATGTTATAATTAAATGATATGTCGTTTGAGATGCTCCTATACAATACTTTTAGCTTCAGTAAATTATTAGATGTCCATTGCTGTATAGATCATAAACTTATTTCAAAGAACAGTTTGTATACAACAGTTTTACTTGAACGCCACTTTTGAATGGAGAGGTGGACTTTTTATGCATAAACATATGTATTGAAACTGTTTTGTTTTGGAATGCTTCTAAAATTTATTTTGATGATAGACAACTTGTATATATTAAATCTGCGTGCAAGAAAAACGCTACAAAAAAGAAAACACATTGCCCGAAAACATTATTTGTCTTGATTTCACGAAGACTCCTGCGCTGCACCACGTTTGTTAACTGCTATTTTCTTTTCTTTTTGCTTTAGCTTCGTTACTTTCTCTAAAATTAAATCATTCATGTAGAAATCATCCTAGTTAACCAATCCGAGATAAATTTAAGTGATAAGCTAGCAATAATAATTTTCAAGTTAAACGAGATTTTTATGAGACTTTTAGTTCGTTAGGTACGTGGCTATTATTGCTGTTTTCCTTGTTTCACTTTTGGTAAAAGATTTCACGCATTTACTTGTAGCTGTACATTTTGGGAAGCATAAAAGTTTTTTTTTTGGCAACGTATAACAATTGAATTAGAATAAACAAGCAAATAAATAATGCCGTAGGCAATCGGTTTCTTTTAGACATGAATTACGTTTATTGTAATGCAATATTTTTTGTAAAATAGAAACTTTCAAAATCTTTGATAACCTTTTAGGCTGTAATATCTTTTTCGTTTTGGAGAGTGTCAATTAGTCAGAATTTTTCCAGTAAAAAGAAATTTACATTAATCCAAGAATTAACATTTCAAAGAACACCAGTTAAATACTTTTCTAATAAAAGACAATGCCACCTTGTGATTTTGAATATTTGTTCAGTTTCTTATCGAACCAAGTTAAGCTCTTGGTTTGTTTGTTTGAAGTTAAGCACAAAGCTACACAATGGGTTATCTGTGCTCTGCCCACCACAGGTATCGAAACCCGGTTTCTAGCGTTGTAAGTCCGCAGACATACCGCTGTGTCACTGGGGAACAAGCTCTTGGATTGACTTGTTAATTGTCCATTTTTATATGATGTTTTTATAAACTGATATTACTTTTTACCTGGGTATCACTTTAATAAGTATATATTAAGTTGAATACTAAGAGCTATACGAATTTACTGTATTAAAGAAAAAAAAAGAAAAATATTCAATATTTGAAAATACTCCGAACGAATCACTTACTAACTTTATAAGGTGAAGCAGTTTTTGTTGCTTTACAAACTTAATAGAATATTTTCTCATTTACAAAATAAGCTTCACAGAAAAGTCACAAATAGGCCATTATTTTTGTTCTTTTACCACATACCCAATTGTTCAAAATATACTTCCTCCTTAGTATAAATTATTGGGACGTCACAGTTTCCAATAATATAATACAAACGTTTGACTATTTCATGAACTTATACTTCGACCTTTTGGTAGGTCATTGTTTAAACAGTTGTTCTTACAAACAGTTTGATAAAATTAAACCATATTTGAAAGAAACCCTAAGATGATGAACTTGATTTGGAGACACTATGGATCACAAGTCAAAAACAAAACTTTTATATATTCTGCATGAAATGTGATGGCAAAATGTAACCTTGTTGTAAGTCAGGAGCTTCTTTCATACTGATTTCTCATCATCCCATGAAGTTAACCTAAAAAAGGCACATATGAAGTTTAAGCTGCTGTATCTGACGAGATAGAAATTGACTGTGACTCCAAATTCATAACTCGTTCATTCATACTTTGGTAATCCAAACGGTTTCCTTCTAAGTCCTCGTTTTTGATAGATAAATGTTCGAGTGTTAAGGCTGAATGATGAACAGCATTTGGATTAACTTCATCATTAGAAAGACTAGCAACCAAACGAAAATTGCTATCCATTATTTCTGGACTTCCTCTAGAACATGCATAAGAATTAAGATTTTCATGAAACTCCGTTGTTTGTGGTCTCGAAACTCTTATAGGTCTAGATACATTTGATTCATTGTTTTCAACATATGAAAGTATAGGAGTGTTTCTTGGGACACTTTGGGTAGTCGAATGACCAGCACGACTTTCTGTAACGTATACGTTATCAGTATTACTGGTCTCGCTTATTCTAGATATATCGTGAGCTTCAAGCGGCGAACTGTTTTCTTCATTGAGGACCAAAAACCAAATATACTTTCCAGGAGGACCAAGTGAGGAGTTACCATTCATCCTGGTAGGCAAGACGGTAATGTCAGAATAGTCAGGAGGAGCCACAGAATCTACAGTTGGCGTGATGTCCATTTCAGAATTAGTTTGGTGTTGGTTCTCAGTAGCAGCAAGTTCTTCAATAGTTGATACACGAAGGTCTGATAGAGACCTAGCAGTATCAGTTTCCGTAAGACCTCTATTGGATAAAACATTTGAGCTAAAATTGACCGAATTCAAACGAAAGAAAGGAGACGGATATTTGATAGCTTCTTCGTAAGCTGGAGGAAGATTCTGTTCAAAATCAACATCTATGTGAGGAAAATCTGGTTCTCTTCCATCATTTTCACTGGTGTTCTGATGAATAGAAAGATAATGTTAACATCACTGAAATGAAACTGTTTTTCCAATTTGAAGATTAAAATTTCTATCTTTGCACAAGAACTATCTTTTCAAGTTAGCTTGTTGCATATCTGATTAAACTTACTACAGAAAAAATAAACACAAAATTAAATATTTTTGAAGAAAAATTGTAAGATTTTCAATATATTTTTACTGTATTTATTGAACATGCTAAAACATTAATATAGATAAAATGTTTACTCAAAGTTTTACACAGTACTCTTGTATGATACTTATACCCACTAATGACATAGTTCTAGATTAACATACACATTCTGTTCTTTTGTTTTTCAACCTGTCTGAGTTCCTAAGAAAAGGATTGAGTAGAAACTACAAATATCATGGAGTTATTAAAAACCAATACAATGCAAGTGTAAATCCATTTCAACCAAAGGTCACTTTGTGTTACCTATCTCTAAATAATCACTAATTATTTCACAGATACGTTACTACTTTTGGACTTTACTACATATCTTTCTGAAATCTGATGTTTTAGTAGTTTTGTTTTATTGAGAACTGTACCATACGAAACATATTGTTACGTCTCCGTTTTTTTTAATTGATTTTCCGTAACTTCCTACCGACGAAACTTAAGCGACACAAGCCTTTACTT
>NW_013665632.1:1739037-1740652 GCF_000517525.1 Limulus polyphemus | reverse complement strand
AGAAAGTTAATTAACAAACGGAGACGTAACAATATCTTTGTTGTTGTGGCCATTGTTCACGGAACCGAACAAATCTTGACTTCCTTCGATCTTGCTGTGGTCTCTTGTATAACAAAGCAAAAAAACACTGACTTCCTTAGATGTTGTACACTATCTGTACTTTTCTCTGAGAATGCACATTGTCTTAGGAAAGTGTCTGCTTCATATGACATGCTAAAATCGTCTCGAAACCTTTTAGATTCTAGTAACATCAGTGATTGAAATGTAAAATTAAAAGTACTGGTTCGCATAAAAGTCTGATAAAAGGAGGAAAAAAACTGTGTGGTACGCACTTAGATACATATTTCTAGCTATGATTAGAAGTGTTGGTAGGCAACTCTTTAGAATATAAAAAGGCGGGTACTGCACACCGGCAAGTACAGGCCCATTTCTAGCACTAAGTAACATAACTTTGCTGAAGCCTTAGTGCAGTATAATCCAACGGTCTAGCCAGTGATATTGTTTTGCACATTGCTGGAACATGTAGTGTGAAGAAAACGCATGGTTTCTTAAGCACATGACGGTCTTACTCAGGTTTTAGCAGCTGTAGCAATGAAAGATACTTTTCATTAATAAAAACAGCGCAAATAGTTATGCTCATCCCAGGTTTAATTCGGTAATGTTTACCAGTGAAGTTCAGATATATATTTGTTTTTGTACGGCGTTATTTTGAGTATTGTGTATCAACGATATTTTCGTTAACGAAAAGATATTACTTAAAGTCGAAACGAAAACTAAATGTTTCTTCAAAACGATCACGAACGAAAATTAAAAATATCAAAACGGCAGCAGTAGTTGGTAAGAATTGTCTTTTTATCGGTTTCTGTTGTTAGGCCGGTTGTTTTAGATTATTCGATAAGGAAATAAGACAAATTCCAGTTCATATTATGATAACAAAACCATTTTATTTCTTCGACTACAAGCACAGGGTTTCATGAGCTAACACACCCCAGTGATTCAGCGGAAAATCTGCGTGCTTACAACGCTAAGAAAAAAAAAACAGCACATTGTGTAGTTTTGCACTTAACAACAAATGAAATTAAACGATGCGTTCCGCCCCCCAGTGGCACAGCGGTATGTCTGCGGACTCAAAACGCCAGAAACAGGGTTTTGATACCCGTGGTGGGCAGAGCACAGATAGCCCATTGTGTAGCTTTGTGCTTAACTTCAAACAAACAAACGATATGTGTATAACATCGCAAATAACGACAAACGGTGGCTTACTTGCTAATTTTCTTGTATCTTTTAGTCGAAACACAAACTAAATATTCATAAATAATGAGGTTATAGATGAACTGACTAACAAACTCGTTTATTCTATAATAAAATCAACCAAAATAGTGTTACGTCTCCGTTTGTTAATTAACTTTCCGTAACTTCGTTCCAATGAAACTTTAGCGACACAAGTCCTTACTTAATAAAACTGGTTTATTCTTTCCGAATACAACTTTACGATACATTATTTTCAACAGTCGCGTTATAACAAACTATAATAACGAACGAACGTTAACTTCAACAATACGTCTCTCTCTGACTGCAGTCAATTACTCATTACCTACACACACAATATTCCCCC
>NW_013665632.1:1735823-1738037 GCF_000517525.1 Limulus polyphemus | reverse complement strand
ATGTCCCAAAGGATCAACGAACTCCACGAAGCGAAAAAAAGATCTACTAGATATTAATTAAGTTATAAATATATCAATTCATCTGAATATGACGGAAAATTTTCATTTGGTCTGAAAGGGTGGTGTCTATTTACTTGTGACCACGCTGTGTAGTTCTCTCTTTCTTGTCAAATATCCACTTAGGTCTATTCAATTACTTTAGAATTTCAGTTGACACGCCGAACTATTTTCTCTATTTCTATGGCACTAGTGTTCTCTATGATTATCTTACAATTGTGGCGCGAGTTACCGTAATCGTTTGGTTTTCTTTCTTTTGAAGATCCTCTGTTTCTTTTTTCAAAGTGCACTCAGGCTGATTCAGTTACTTTAGAACCACGCTTTGACGGAATAAAATTATCTTTTGTATCTTTTCTAATCTACTGTTAGTTTCACTTTCAAATATTGAACGTTAGGCCTATCACTACTTGTAGTTAACTTCACATCAACTTTATTCTCTTTTGCTATTATCTGTCTGCTGTTTCCCGCTCGTCTCACGCTATTAATATCTTTATCACTTAATCATCTGTCCGCCTTCTATATTCTCAACGTCAATGAATTATTAACAAAACTTCCCACAATCGTCTGCTTTTAACTGTTATTATAACAAAACTAAACAATAATAAGATATTCACCCACAAAAATAAATTAATCACTAATATCTAAACCAAAGAGTCTTTTATATCATGACAGTAGGTGTTAATGTAATTCGCTAGGTTCATGGGGTTTACCATAAGAATGAAGTTGTATGACAAAAGCCTAGTGAAATACTTCGTGATCTAGTTGTCTACGTAAATACCTAGTTGTGTAATAATTTTTACTTCCCTTAAAATATTCAAATTATATTCTCAGTTTTTGACTAATATTTCCATAATCGTTAAAGGTTCTTGAAAGTGTTTCAGAAGTTGTGTTGTGCATACATTAAATGAAAATGAGAATAGAAATACAATTCATTAGAGGACCTAAATTTTTATTCATTATGTCAGACTATAGGAAAAAGTCAAATGATCATGATCTTTGTTAAGTAATATATTTTTTCATTTTTGCATGAACTAAATTTTTTCCTCATTATGTCAGCCTATGCGGAAAAGGTCATATGATCATTATCAGTTTATTTATTTTTTTACATTTAATAATGAATGTTATATTTAATGTTAATAAATACGTTCCCCTGTCGGTCAACGGTTAGCTTATGGACTTATATTGCTAAAATCCTGGGGTCAATGGAGAGAGCACAGGTAGCCCTTTGTGTAGTTTGCGCTAAAACAACAATAAATAAAATACACTTTTCATTAGTAAAAAATTATAAATTATGAATAACGCCAGAACTTTAAACATTTAAAATAGTAAAGTTGTTCTGGTATTCAGGATTTTAAAATCTTACAACGTTAAGTTGGTTCAAGAGTTTTCCTAGTGTGTAGTTGATCACAAATTGTGCACCTATAAAAATATCGCTATAAGTGGATAAATAAAAAAAAAAAAACATATTTAATATTATAAATTTCTCATCCAGTGTTGATAAATAAATGTATTTACTCGAATATTCTTCATTCTTTAGCATTTGTCACAAGGCCTATATATGTGAGGTGCAATAAGGCGTCATGTATGAAAAAAATGGTGAAGTTAAAATGTAATTGTGTAGTTTAAAAAATCCTTAGGAAAAGTTCTGACTTGGTTCATTAATATGTTTAAATAATGCATGTCTTGCTTTTTATAAGCGGTTATTTGTACAAGTTACACGAACTGTTTTCACTAGTTCGTGTTTTAAATACCCAGAAATTGACGTGCAGGTTGCTTAATCTATATGTTTAACCCCTGTTCATCAGGTGTATCCCCTGTGTAAGGGAAAGTAAAGATGTGTATGTTTTTATCGCAATAACAATTATTCCAAGCATTACTTCTTGAAACATTACAATGGTAAGAAGAATCCAGGAACTAATGACTACTGTTACGTCTCCGTTTGTTAATTGATTTTTCCGTAACTTCGTTCCGACGAAACTTTAACAACACAAGTCCTTACTTAATAAAACTGGTTTATTCTTTCCGAATACAGCTTTACGATACACTTATTTTCAACAGTCGCTCTAGAACAAACGCTATATCAACGAACGTTAACTTAAACAATATGTCTCTCTCTGTCTGCAGTTCAATTACTCATTACCTACACACACATTATTC
>NW_013665632.1:1733010-1734925 GCF_000517525.1 Limulus polyphemus | reverse complement strand
ATGATTACTTTCAGGAATGGGGCTGTTACGTCTCCGTTTGTTAATTAACTTTCTGTAACTTCGTTCCGACGAAACTTAAGCGACACAAGTCCTTTCTTCTGGTTTATTCTTTCCGAATATAACTCTGTGATACACTTAATCTCAATATTCGCGCTAAAACAAACAGTATCACGAACGAACGTTAACTTCAACAATACCCTGTGACTGCAGTTCAATTACTCACTGTCTACACACACATTACCTTACCGCGTCACGTTTTCCTCTCTTATATATACCAGCCTACCCTACTAGTAAATACTAGACCATTCGCCAAGATACGGGATAGTTCTAGAAACAAGAGAGCGTGAGAATTGTCACGTGATCTCGATGACGCAATACTGCCCCTCCTTAATATTGTTCGTCCCGAACAATAACTACATATAATAAACCAATAACAATTAACAATAACTTAATTAACTGTACAGAATTACAAAGACAAAATTACAATTCAACAAAGTCTCTTAATTTTTCGGGACGTATCTTCTTCCGTACTGGTCTCCGTCTCGTTGGCTTCTGCTTCATGTGGGATTCATCTGCTTCATCAGTAAATGTCCTATCATCGGTAATAGTCACATCAGTGTTAGTAACATCACCAAGAGCTTCACCGTTTCCCTTCTCCAAACTGAGTAGTGTTTCTTCTTCGACGGTGGCTTCTTCAGGTGGCACTTTTCAGCAGCCGTCATTTGTTCTGTTTTCCACTTCGTCCCAACTGAAATGTCCTGGACCGTGATAACGCCAAAGCCTGTTGGCATGCACCACTTTTGGTTTACCTCGCCGACCACATTTTACCCGGAAAGTCACGTCTGAGAGACGATCCACTATGTCATATGGGCCTTCCCATGGAGAAGACAACTTAGGAGACTTCCCTTTGGTCTTCGTGGGATTATACAACCACACCTTGTCTCCTGATTCAAAGCTGACTTCAGTAGATCTCTTATCATAAGTTAACTTCATCGAATCAGCAGACGTCTTCAAGTTTGAATGCACTTGATGGTGAATATCATCCATCCTTTTCGATAACACTTTCACAAACTCTGACATATTCTCAGGCAACTCTTCATAAGTTGGGCATCCCTTATGTTGGGTCCTCTTTTTGCACTACATGTACTGCATGTCCGGCACCATTCTTCCACATCTCGCCTCATACCTATCCAATAAAATCTTTGTCGTATGTCTTCTTGATTCCGAGATGTCCTCCTGTTAAACTATCATGGGATTGACGCAACACAACTTCCCGTAACTTCCTCGGTACAACTGTTTGCCAAGTCGTCACTTTCCCATCTGTAGTTTCCCATCTCCGGACAAGAATACCATTTTCAAGCTTCAACTGCTCCCATTGCACCCAATAGTGCTTTATCACAGGGCTTAGACTAAACACTTTCTCCCAAGCAGGGCGCACAACACTTGCTTTTAGAAAATCAATTATTGGCTTCAAATCTTGGTCTTTCTCCTGTTCTGCCTTGATATCTATACTTGGTTCCACTTCACCATCACCAGCTCTTTCAGTCGGCTTGACTTCAGCTTGAAGGCACCTGGTTAGTTCTACCTCTCTCTTAACAGTTACTGGAACTTGGCCTTTGTTGTTCCCAAACGTCATTTTATCAAAATCAATTATCAAACTTTCAAGATGGGGGTTGATGGGCGTCGCTCACGCCAGCCACTACTGGTCTCCGTGAGGCTGACCTGTTGGTAATATTCCTCCTACACTGGCTCCTCAAATGTCCGTGCTTTCCACAGTTCCAACAACTTTTCTGGATACCAGCCTTTCCTGCTGTATCGTCTCCCCTGTGTTGAAGTTGCCAGCATTGAGCTCTCTTGTGCCCAAGTTAGTTACAGTGCCAGCAAAGTCCCTCAGACTTCTCTGAAAGTTGACCTA
>NW_013665632.1:1728613-1732291 GCF_000517525.1 Limulus polyphemus | reverse complement strand
CAATTACAAACTTCCTCAGTAGTAGACAGTCCAATCCTAATATGCATTCGTCTTCAATGTCCGCCAAGTATACTTTCTGTCTGTCCTTTATGCCCATGAGTTCAATAGTTACTCACACTGGTCCCCACAACCTTTGGTAGAATGTCCTGTCACACCATAAAGCTTCTGTATGGCTTCTGGTACTCCTTTGTGATTTAACACCTTGATGCTCACAAGGGTTTGCTGAGACGCAGAGTCTATGACAAAGTTGCACCTTTGGCCATCCAGCTTTCCTGTCACATAGACACTGTGTGTGCTTGGCATTTTACACCTAGCTGTTGGGACTTTCGTGATGGGGGTTGGTGGGCGTCGCTCAACACCAACCACTACTGGTCTCCTTGAGGCTGACCTGTTGGTAATATTCCTCCTACACTGGCTCCTCAAATGTCCGTGCTTTCCACAGTTCCAACAACCTTTCTGGATACCAGCCTTTCCTACTGTGGCACCTCCCCTGTGTTGAAATTTCCAGCATTGAGCTCTCTTGTGCCCAGGTTTGTTATAGTGTCAGCAAAGTCCCTCAAACCTCCTGTACTTTGGCGAATGCTCTAGCATTTACTAGATATAGGGTAGTCTGGTATATACAAGAGGGTGACAACGTGACGGTAAGGTAATGTGTGTGTAGATAGTGAGTAATTGAACTGCAGTCACAAGTATTGTTGACGTTCGTTGATATAGCGTTTGTTTTAGAGCGATTGTTGAAAACAAGTGTATCGTGAAGTTATATTCAGAAAGAATAAACCAGTTTTATTAAGTAAGGACTTGTGTCGCTAAAGTTTCGTCGGAACGAAGTTACGAAAAAATTAATCAACAAACGGAGACGTAACAGTACCAAATCTCACATACTAAAGTACCAAACCTCGAAAAATAAAATAACAAGTCATACCAACTGTATAATGAAATACCAAATCTCATATAATAAAAACATCAAATCTGATTTATTGTAGGGCCGGACTTGGTATAGTGCTTAGCGTTCGAGGCTGTGAATCGGAGGGCCCAAGTTTCGCGTCCCGTTGCCGCAAGCTTATAATCCGAACCCTGAAGTTTTGTTGCGTTATAAGAGTGAAGTTCAAATCCTATTGTTCCATTAGATTAGCATAAGTGTTAGCGATGAGTACTGTTAACTAGCTGTCTTCCCTCTATTCTATCAGTTTGAAATTAGGAACAGTGTAATTTGCGCAAATATTCGAAACAAATAAGGAAACATGTCTTATATACTAAATACATATTCTCATATACTAAAGTACCAATTCTCATATACTAAAGTACCAAACTTTTTTCAAGGGAGATTTGAAATCTATTCTGAGGCAAGCATAAAGCTCATCGTTATTGTTCTAGTATCACCTGTCCTGGTATCACAATTAATAGTAGTTTTTGTGTTTGTAGTTCCATTAATTTTATTGTCATATGATGAAGTAACATTATTTTCTTCTTTATCAAAAACTGTATATCATTCATTTTTATTATTTTCTCTTACATAAGCATGTTCATAATTCTCAGCCTAGTCTTTAGAAGTTTTAAGTTATGTGTTCGATGATTAAAATATTCGATAGTTCTTATCTTTTCCGAAGAACACATTATTTTTTGATGATTTAATTTTATTGTATCTTACTTTCCTTAATTTCTGTGTGAATATCTGTTGTCGGCTTCTTTTTATGTTTTGTTGTTTCACATTAGACTGAGGTCGAAGATTTATTTAACCTTGATAAAAGAAAGTACTAGAATTATCATTACTTAACGAATTACATATTTTAATATATATCTGTATATTTAAAAAAAAAACAGAAGTTGATTATTCTGTCCAAAAAACATCATGTAAGATATTTCCATGGGGTAAGTGAGGGTCATAGTAGGTGTTTAAGAATTTAATTATCATAGATGACACCTAAACTACGACGTATAGACTTCAGTATTATATTATTTTAAACTTATTTAACAGCGCATATATATATATATGATGTTTCTTCGCTTACCGTTATGTTTGCACTAAACGCTGTATTTCTGTAGGCAAATCGTCTTCTTAAAGGAGCATTTCGGTTTCGCCTTTGTTGAGACTGATCATGCTTATTCATAAACAAGCGCCAGCAGATGACGAACACCCAAAATAAAAGGTTTAAAACCAAGATGACAATCAAAACGCTGTGGGAATAAAAACAAAAGCAAATGTATTTTCATTAGTTAACCATCACAACATTTTGATTTTGTGTTTTTTTTTACATCTACAATAAAGGAATATCTCAACAATCTTGTATTAAGAATAGTTGGAACATCTACAAATGTTAATTGAAGGGTAATTAGATTCAACAATACATTGTATATATCCACATTCTGTCTTGTTCTATTTATATTTACAAACAACAGCCTGATTAAAAGAAGTGTGTCAGTAAAAAGGTTGTTTATATAAGACATATATTTATATGAGGTCTTATAACGCTAAAATTAGGTTTCGATACACACAGTAGGCAGGTTAAAAATAACTTGGCGCTTAACAGGAAAAAAACAAACAAATATACTTTGCTAGAGCTTAGAAGCTAGAAGCCTGGCAGAAAACATATTTATGGTATTTATAAACATATAACATTAGAAATATTTTGTATATAACTCAATTATATTATAGTAAATCATATTAGACTTACATTTGATAGCTTTGTAACGATCCGCTAGTCATTCTTCAAAAATTAAGGACTGAGAGAGAAGTCGCTACATTCAGTCCCCACTAAAACAACTAAAGAGCCGTTGCTGTTAAAAGACAGTTACTCGTACATAAATTGCTATAGCTTCAAGACTTACGATAATTCAAACACTTTTTGTTTAATTAATGTGAGACATTTATCGTTAGTTTCCTACTGATTCAAGAGTGACAGGTTCGAAGAACAATGGCTTATCGAAACACAATGCCCGATTTCACGACGTTTAAACGCCTAGTATATATTATCGTTTGGACTTTACTCCCTTGAACTTGATAATATATATATACGTCTGTAGTGTATAAATTTGAAATATATTTTCAGGAAAAGTTACTTACATAGTTTAAAGTTATGTTCTTGCACTATTTGTTTTATATGTTTCGCTAATTTTTAGTTCGGATAAAAATATAAGCAGATTTGGAGGTCTTTCTGTTGAATTTTTTCAGCATCATTATCAGGTTGATACTTCATAGCCGATGTTCTCTTATCAGTGCATAAACTGGTACTCCGTAGTACAACAGCTCTGCTGCGTTTCATTCGACTTTGAGACTGAAAATTTGTTCTTTGTGTTGTGATTGCGTACACAATTAACAATTTATTTGAATAACTCGGTAAAAAAAATACATAGAGTTTTCACCTGAATGCATAATAACTTTATGTTATTTTTTTATTTATAAACGACAGTTTCAGGTTGTGGATTATATTGAAATTTTTTTACACCTTTACTGTATTTTTGTTGTAGATTTGTTTGTTTTAGAGCAAAGCGACATTGGGCTATCTGCTATGTCCACGGCGGATAATCGAACCCCGGAATGTAACATTGTAAGTCCATTTTGCGGTAGGAAGAAGGATAGTCAATTCTAAGATATTTTTTAAAGTTTGTATTGTTACGTCTCTAGTCGTTAGTTAATTTTCCGTAAAAAAATTCTTTCCGAAGAAACTTTATCGATACAAG
>NW_013665632.1:1727104-1728010 GCF_000517525.1 Limulus polyphemus | reverse complement strand
ACCTTCGAGAATATGACATGTTACCAGGGTCACGTGACCTCCGCTGTCGTAACAGTATTTAGTTATATAATTCTTACGTTTTACCTGAATTACGAATAAACAGAAAATTACAATGTTACAGGATTTGCAAGGAGTGACATCACTGCCAGGGTAATATTAAATTATTATTTTGTTCATTGTTATAGAATATTATTTTTTCGTGTGAAGTGATAGAGCTAAATTTCCTTTTTTACAGAAGTTTCAAAGTTTAACAGCGTTGACAAAAGTCATTATTTTAGTTGTTTTCACTGTAATATAATAATGAAACAGTTGGTCCACTGCACAATATCGAATAAAAAAATGGGCCAATGACATTGTTAGATATACACGACTGTTCGTGTTGGGTTTAATACGAGAGTGTCAATTAGTTCATATCGTGTGAGCGTTAAATTAAGTTATTTTTAGAAGCGATAGTTATGGCAAGTTTGCTTACGTAATTGTTTACGAATCATTTGTTGCGTAGTTCAATTGTTGTGAATTGGCGTCATGTTACTTGAACTTTCTGAATTTTCTCATTGTTTTTAGTGAATATTGTGACATCTTAACACATAGTAGTTTGTAGAAAGTTCTAGGCTTCAGTCGGACAATATATATATGTATAGGCGACCAAATTAGTGCAAGTAAGTTAAGTTAGTGAAAGTAAAAGTGAAGTTAAACTGTGCGTTAATGTAGCTGTAATGGGCGATTTATCAAGTGAGTGTCACAGCCTTGTATTGTAACAACAGTGTAGAAGAGAATGATTTGTCTTGTCAAAGAGTGTTCTAAAATAATTGAAATTTGTATAAAACTGTGTAGGAAATAATTGAACTTACCTGTGTGGACTTTGACGAAAAACAGGCCACATGTGGCACGTTTGACGCAACACAA
>NW_013665632.1:1724219-1726734 GCF_000517525.1 Limulus polyphemus | reverse complement strand
AGACTATTTCATTTAATAAATATTTTGTTTTGATATATAAGTAGTTCGGGTTTTTTCAAAATGCGACATTATTTTTTACGACAGAAAAAACAACAACTAAAGTTTCATCAAACAATGTACTAGATCAAAAAGTGTATACGATAAGAAAATTAATAGTATAGTGATATTACCATACATAAAAGGGTGACTAGCAATGTGTTCAGCAAACATAATTTATTCCTATTTTTAAACCATTTAACAAAATGAAAACAATACTTCCTAATACTAAACATAAGTCATCTCGGATAAAAAAGGTATACACGAAATCAGGTGGGAGTAAAATAAAAATATATTGGTCTATCTACACGTAAGTTAAAATTCGTCATAATAAGCATAAAGGTCATTTACGTTATAAAAAGATGCTAATTTCTTCACTTGCTGAACACGCTATCGAAATAGGTCTTTCGTTACAATGGTATGAAACAATAATTTTAAATGAACCTAACACTCAATGTGAATAGAAATTGTTTTAAATTAAAAAAAAAACATATTCTCTAAATAAAGATGAAATGTAAGCTGGTCCTAACACGTAGCTTTGGAAAGAACTAATAATTTCTTATGTATGATGCTTAAACCTTTCTTAAAGTTTACAATGAGTTAAACATCCTCTTTTTAAAGGTATCCGCTTATAGTGTATGTTTTTTTACTCCTGATTGTGTCAGTGTAAAGCTACCGAAACATGTAGTCTTTTAACGTTAGCTGTCAGCCAAGTAAAGTTTTTATTATGTGTTTTAAACGTTGTTCTTACTTTTAATTTCTACCTTGATTGAATTTTCACCTTTAATAGTTTCTTTTACCATTTCAGTGTACCCCTCCTTGTAAGTTACACTAAATATATAGTTAATGGTAAATAAATAGTCCCAGAGTTGGTGGTGGGTGGCGTTGACTCTAGTGCCTAAATTATGGATAATTATCTTTGCGTGACATTCAAAAACAAACAAAACTAATTAAAACTTAGAATTCAAGATTAGTAATATTGTTTTACTTTTGTACGGGTCTTGTGTTAGACTATGTTTAGAGTAGAGTGTTCAGGTTTTTTGTTGTCGTTATTTTTCAAAATAAATATATATCTGTTGGAAATAGCGCGAGAAAACCCCCCACCAAAAGCGCAGTATTTGAAAGGATTAAGGGCTTGGATACTTGCCTGTAAGGAGTCTTTGTGATTTCTTAATTAACAAGGTAAGTATTTGTGACTTGAGTGTTTGAAGGAAATCTACTTAAAACTATCCAGAACCAGTAAAAGACCGCATTTGTTGTTCGCGAAAATGCATCTCGCATTTGCTTTTAAAACACCTTTTTAGGTAGTGTCTAAATGATATAAAAATGCTTAGAAAGTTTCTTAGAAAATATTTTAGCTTTTCTGTTAACACTAAACTTTATAATCTTAGCCAGAGACTTTCAGCAATTTCGTTCCTTCTTAAAACGACCTATTAAAATTCAGCGTTTCGTTGAACGTTCGCGAAAGACACTGTTTATTCCTTATTCATGATCTTTTCATCTATAACTTATATCACTTAGGTCATCACTTGCGTTTTCAATTTAGACCCCGCTTAAGTACGTTTAGAGCTGTAATATTTGTTTGTTTGTTGTTAAGCACAAAGTTACACAATGAGCTATTTGTGCTCTGCCCAATGTGGGTATTGAAACCCGAGTTTTTACATTATAACCTCTCAGACTTTCCACTGAGCCACCTGGGAGCATAGTTGTATTGACACTATATTCATTTATTTCAAAAAGTATCATAATCTTTTTTGTCTTTATATGAAAACTTTTTATTATTTTTGATGCCTCAGGGTATATGAATATATCATGAGGAAATTCTATGCAGTCATTGTAATTGAATGTTTAAAATATGAGTTACCGTTTTAAAGTTTTAAATTTCAAGTTGTTAAATCTGAATATTACTAGAAATGACTAGTTGCTGAATTAATTTTCACGGTACTATAAACTCAAAAGTTAATTTTACCAAAGGTTTGCTCACTTACGTACTGGTATTTTATTTAAATATAATTTGTTTACATATATCTATATTTAAATGGTTTGTGTGTTTGTTTCTCTCGTTTACTCACTCCAGAAAGGACTATATGTGCTAGCTAATTTTGAATTAATGAACTAGAGTGAAAGCAGGCAGCCAAGAGCACCCACAGGAAACTTAATATCAGACATGAGATTTTATTTTAGTGAGTGAGAACAGGTATTCTGGTATACGAGGTTTGGTATTTTGATATATAAGAACAGGTATTTTAGTGTATACTGTTTAGTATTCTGGTATGTGAAATAGCTATTTTAGTATGCAAGAATAACTGTTTTATATATGAGGTTTAGTATATGCGAATGCCATTTCATATAACAGAACGCCGAGTTTACTGCAAAACGCGTCACTTCTGCGTTGACTGACAATAACACTACAAGACTGAAAGGCCCGGCATGGCCAGGTGGTTAGGGCGACTCGACTCGCAATCTGCGGGTCGCGGGC
>NW_013665632.1:1717947-1723806 GCF_000517525.1 Limulus polyphemus | reverse complement strand
GTAAAAGAGTAGCCCAAGAGTTGGCGGTGGGTGGTGACTAGCTGCCTTTCCTCTAGTCTTACACTGCTAAATGAAGGACGGCTAGCGCAGATATCCCTCGTGTAGCTTTGCGCGAAATTCAAAACAAACAAACATAAACATAATATTTAACTCTAGAAATGTGTGAAAATTTCATTTTTTCTTCCCTCTCTCTCATGTGCAGTGAATTGTGGTCGATACGTGAAAAGAGTTATTTTGGAGTTTTGCCATGTGTCACATTATTTTTTTATCTGTCACGGTAATTATTTTTCCTCGACTCGCGTGCTAGACATGTGTTATATTAAGTGAATTAAGACATTAGTTCGATAAAACTTCCTTGTAAACATATTTTAATTATACAAAGTACCAAAGAATTACGAATAGAGAAATGCATGGTAAAACATACTGTTACGACAGCGGAAGTCACGTGACTCTGGTAACACGTAATGCGTTCTAGAAAGATCGGGGAACATCACGAATAATCCAGTACTTGCTAGGCGCCCTCTATTCTTGTATATAAGTGCGCCAGACAATTAATCGGGATAGAATTGCAGACAGGCAGAGATAGAGACGGATAATTGAGTCAAGCGCGGTAAAATGCGTGAATCGTTCGTTGTGAATTATAGCGTGTGTTAAAGTTAAACTGATTGTAGAGATTAAGTGTATTGCAAAGTTATATTGAGAAATAATAAACTAGTTTTATTTTAAGTTCTGAATTTTTTAAGGCAACATATTTCCCCTAGTGTGGAAAATGTGACATATTTCCTCTAGGCATCCCCTCTTCTCTATTTTATTCACCACCCTTCCAATAAGTACAAAATCTAACGTAAATCACTCACTATAAAACCTTCATTGTTTAGACAAACCATAATTTTTATAGCCTTCAATCTTATTTGGTTACTGAGCCATCAAATAGAAAATTAGCCCCCTCTTGCCACACCCACTTGATATATCCTCTCTTTCAGGATTTGTTAGTAGTTCTCTCTTACACTTAATACTATATTATGTATAACCAATAGAAAGTTAAGGTTTTCATCTAGCAAATGCCGTATTATATCACGTTGTTTTCTGATCAGATAATTGCCAGTTTCTCTTTTAGTACAAGCTTCATTCCCATGGGAAAGATAACGACTAGCTTGGATGAATTATTAACGGTTTTTGTGGCATAGACAAATTGTGATAGTTAGGTGAAATTGTCTGCCTTTTGCATGTTATTATTCTATGTTCTTTGGTGCGTTATTTAATTATTTAAAAAGTATTTAGTGCATTACTACCATTACCATTTGTATAAAAAGTAGGGTTAAGTGTCATCAACAGTCGACAGCAAAACGAAGAAGATCCCGGTAAATACTTTATTTCTTGTTTATTCTTTATATATATTATTATGAAAATAACTAAAATCTAAAAATATGGATCTCTTTAGATTAGTTCAGGTTAGATTAGGTAAAATAAATAATAATTTAATACAAAATTTTCACGAGGCACGCACGCGATCAGCTCGGTGTAGCTCGTGGGTAATGTAATCCAACAGAGTAACGTGAGTTCCACGATCCCCAAGTGATTTACAACTTATAATGGCGCGAATAGTAGTTAGACACATTCAAATGGCTATAAAACAATAAAATTTAAGTATAAATAGATGTATACTGTTACTAATTTAAAGCTACTTAGGATAAACGAATGTAGTTTCATGTTACAATTTGAAATCATTCTAGAAAGGAAAAAGGGTAATTTAGGTTTATTTAGATTTTTTTATGGTTACGAGGTTGGTCAAATTGATCAAACTTGTACAGACGTAGGATAGAGTAAATAACAGATAGAATATAAAGTTTTACTCAAAATATATATTTGAAATGTATTTAGGAGGTTTGAGAGATTACACAAATGAAATTTGAGATTTTTGATATGAAGAAAAGTATTTTTAATCTTAACATGAAAATCACTTTGCACGCGGATTAGTAAAAAAAGACTTTAAACAAGTACAAAGAGGTTACGTGGTAGGTCAAATCGTCCAAGCCCCTGTTGAAAGATAATATCTCGCAGCGTGTGCAACGTTCTGGGCCTCTGTTGGGGTATAAATACGCGTCGAAAATTTAGTTCGAGAATTAGTTAAATCTAGACTGCATGATTGTGAGTTTAACCATAAAGAGCATATAGTAGCGATTTCTAAAGTGGATATGTCATAGATTGTATTGTACTAAGAAAGTATAGAAGAAATAATTTGTTTTGTCAATTGTGTTCTAAAGTAACTGAAGCAGCCTGCGTGGACTTTGACGAAAAAGAGACAATAATTTTACCACTCTGGATACAATTGTGATAACCAACAGTTATAGTGGTGATTTTAAAGTAAAATTATCACATACTATATTGTAATAACAGAGCAGGAAGAATAATCTGTCTTGTCAAATTGTGTTATAAAGTAACTGAACCAACGTGTGTGGATTTTGACGAAAAGGATACATTTATTTAAAGCTCTAGTAAAACTGCGATAACCAACAGTGTAACGAACACTTGTATATTCGTTTGACTTGTTTAAATATATTATTTTAAAACAAGTGGGCTGTGGGCTCTTTGTTTATTGTTGAAATTTTCGCCAACAAGTCACAGACACCTACTGTAGAGATGCCTGTCCATACATAAAACCTGACATGCGTACATTAGTTTTAAAATTTAGGGTGAAACACTGTTGTGAAACTAGGTCTACCATCAGTGAACGTAGCCTGTAGTATACGTTTTTGAAGAAATCAAATAATTCATTATCGTAAAGTGGACTGGACTTGGCATTTTGTTTTTCCAAATAGTCACTGGTAAATTGGGATTTTTAAAAATGCGGAACTCTCTTTTGTGACTCACTTCGTAGTAGTAATAGTATGGATCACATCATGATCGAATCACAAGACAAAGAAGCGAAATGCCGTTCCAGGCCGTGTTACTCTAATTTAACCCCTGCAAATAATCTAAAAGAACCCATCCAAATTGATTCAATAATATAACATATATAGCCTATGTAAGTATTAAAGAAACGATAAGTGCTTATTTTATTAATACGTAGAACCTGTTATAAATCTTTTACATGCAATTTTCTGATTAGGTTGAATGGTGATATGCTTCTATCAGTATAATAATTGTTTTTACTTTTAACTTCGTTGTGAAAACAGATGATCAAGTTTGCCTTAGTACAGTATTTTCCCAATAAACTCATTGTTTAGTAATTTGTCAAGTAATATTTTATCAGTACAAAAATATGTCTTTAAAAATTAAGTTTTTGAGTACCCTAAAATCTATATGTTAAAGATGTTATTACATTTCTCTGGAGTGCTGTATTTTTTGAGCAATTGCATTGCAAAATATTCACTTAAATATACATGACAACAGAACATGTGTTTGTGTAGATGAAAAAACCATTTTATCATTTCTGATATTATCCATTTATGATATTCACTGTTGTTTGGGGTTGTATACCATACTTTTCAATAATATTTTTAGGTATCATGTATAAAGACATATTTGTTCTCTGTTCACTTATTTAAGCCAAAGGTTATTTTATCTTTCTGTAGCTGATGCTTCTGCTACCTGTCCGCAGTTTAGTGAGTTATCAGCCAGGACTTATTAATTATAAGTAATCATGGAAATAAATAACATAAGTGAGTTCTAATATATTTGTGGCTTTAAAATATGGAGGTTCAATAAATTAACAGTTCTCATACACTTGAAAGTGAAATGTTGCTTTTAACTTTTTTAGCAAATATCATTGTCATGTCTCTTCAGTTACAACATAAAAAATATCCTCAATTTTTAAATAATACGTATACCAATTACTTGATAGGTAAAATAATTTCTAGTTTTCTGCTAAAAACAATAATTTCAGAAAATAATTACTTCGTATTATATATTATATTTGTGTGTATAAGGACACCATAATTTTATTCTAAAACAGGAAACATGAAATCAGGCACATTCTGAACGTTTGATGCATTGACGTTGATGAGAGACCATAAAATTAACATTAACTAAGACAGTCCTTTGCTATCATTTCAACTGAGAACATTGGACAAAAGAACGACTCCAATACTTTTTCACGGGTGTAATTGAAACGTCTGTTTTTCTCCTCTTTCTGTCTCTTTTCCAAATTTAGTTATAATGTTACTTAATTTTTAAATGAACTTTATGAAATTGTTTTAGGTAGTGTTATTCAACGTGTTAGAAATAGTTAAAAGTTTTATGAATAAATTTTTAAGCCCCAAATTGAACTAAAATAGTCAATTGATCTTTAAGTTACTGTGTAAAAAAAAAAGTTATCTGAGTTTCGATGTTTTACTGTATGCAGACACGTCTAGTATTTCGTAAATTCTTTATTTATAAAGTGAAATTTCAAAAATTCACCAAAAATTTCAAAAATTCACACATAGATGTTACTAGCCATGTGTGTAGTTTTAGCAATAGAAAGTTACCCAAGGAACGCGGATAAACTCTTTTCGCCCTAGTTACTTATTATTGTGGGTCATGTCCCTATGGTACCATGGTGCTTTCTCGTGTAATATATTGTTACGTATCTCCTTGTTTGTTAACTTCCCGTAGAAATTATTTCGGAGAAACTTTAGCGATACGAGTTATTTCTTAATTAAAACTAGTTTATTCTTTCTGGATACAACTTTGCAGTACATAGAATTTCCACAGTCACTTTAAACTTAACTACTTTTATAAACACACGCTATAATTCACAGCGATTCACACACGGTGCCTACTGCTTGCTTGACTCGATTATTCCTCTTCAATCTATCTCCGGCGTTTAGCAAACGTTGGGACATTCGTGAGGTTGCCTGCTAAGTTATGTTCCTTCTAGAAACTCCAGTGCGCATGCTCCCAGCGTCGCATGACTTCCACTGTCGTAACACTGCCCTTTCTTTAGTATTGTTTGTTCCAAACAATAACCACTTACATTAAACCAATAGATAATTAGAAATAACTTAATTAAATGTACAGAATTTAGAAACACAAAATTAAAATTACAACAAAGTCTCTTAATTTTACGGAATGTACTGGTCTCCGTCTCGTTGGCTTCTGCTTCATGTGGGGTTCATCTGCTTCATTAGGAAACGTCCTATCATTGGTAACAGTCACGTCAGTGGTAGTAACTTCATCAAGGGCTTCACTGTTTCCCTTCTCAAAACCGAGTAGAATTTCTTCTTCGACAGTGGCTTTTTCAGGTGACATGCGTTCAGCAGCGTCATTTGTTCCATTGTTCACTTCATCCCAACTGAAATGTCCTGGACCGTGATAACACTAAAGCCTGTTGGCATGCGCCACCTTTGGCTTACCTCGCGACCACATTTTATCCGGAAAGTCACGTCTGAGAGACGATCCACTATGTCATATGGGCCTTCCCATGGAGAAGACAACTTAGGAGAGTTCCCTTTGGTCTTCGTGGGATTATACAACCACACCTTGTCTCCTGGTAAAAAGCTGACTTCAGTAGATCTCTTATCATAACATAACTTCATCGAATCAGCAGACGTTTTCAAGTTTGAATGCACTTGATGGTGAATATTATCCATCCTTTCCGATAACACTTTCACGAATTCTGACACATTTTCAGGCAACTTCTCATAAGGTGGGCGTCCTGTTAACAGATCCACAGGCAATGAAGTTCCCGACCAAACATCAACTTTGCTGGAGTGTATCCAGTGGTTTCATGCTCTGTTGTCCTATAGGCCAACAACAGTGGAGAGAGTAAGACATCCCAGTCATCTTGGCGGCTATTACAAAACTTTGCCAATTCCTGTCCAATTGTACTTTTCTACCATCCCATTAGACTGTGGGTGAGGTGGCATAGTCCTGGTC
>NW_013665632.1:1715262-1716958 GCF_000517525.1 Limulus polyphemus | reverse complement strand
GGCCAATTTTTCTTTCAATGTCTTGAAAGCATGCTGGGAAGGAACTGTCCATTCGAACTTCTGGCCTTTTGTTTGTCAAATCATGTAGTGGAGTAACTATAGTTGCAAAGTCCTTCACAAACTTCCAGTAATAGGTACAGAGTCCCAATAAACTTCTTAACTCCCCACATTGTCTGCTGTTGGCCAATCACACACTGCTTTCACCTTGTCAGGATCAGTTCACACACCATGCTCACTTACAATGTGACCCAAATAAAGCACCTTTTTCTGGAACAGTTGGCCTTTCTTGGGATGGAGTTTGAGTTTTGCTGCTTTCAAATGATTGAATACTTCCTCTAGCCGGGACATTTCCTCATCAAACGTTGTTGCAAACATAATGACATCATCCAGCTACACTAGGGCTATCCTCCATTGTAGGCCTTCCAGTACTCTTTCCATCAGCCTCTCAAATGTTGCTGAAGCATTGCTAAGACCGAATGGCATCACAAGGTATTGCCAGAGACCTTGGCCATAACTAAATGCAGTCTTAGGTTTATCTGTTTCAGCCATTTTCACTTGATGGAAACCGAACTTTAAGTCCAGAGTTGATAACCACCTGGCTCCACTTAGGGCATCAAGAGTATCATCAATTCTTGGCAGTGGGTATGAGTCTTTTTTCGGTTATAGTGTTAAGAGCCCTGAAATCCACACAGCAACGTTGGGTCCCATCCTTCTTCTGGACTAACACGACAGGAGCTAACCAGGGACTATCTGATTTTTCGACTATCCCTTCCTTAATTTGGCCGCCCATGACCTTCTCCATCTTTTGTTGCTTTGCCGGAGCTATTCTCCTCAGAGGGATCTTTATTGGATGGTGATTGCCTGTGTTTATTCTGTACTATACATGGTCTGTGCAGCCGAGGTTATGATCTCCTTTCGAAATGACGTCTGCATAATTCGTCAAAAGTTCTCTAACATGAAGAGCCTGTGATGATGACAAATGGACTATGCTCTTCTTATAGAGGTCAGTTAAATGTTCTGGAAATGTATGTTCTTTCTTTATAGTTGCATTTCTTGCTTTAACATTGACTGGCCCTACCTCCTGGCACACACCCAACAATGCCCCTTCCTTAAGTGTCTGCTCACATGTAGAGAAATTGGCCACTGTTATGGGCACTACTTGATGACTTGCCACTAGTGACCTTCCAATCTTCACATTCGATGGCCTGGATGGGTCTTCCACTGCTTCCACAAGCATCGGGCTTCCTTGGGGATGTTCTTTTATTCTACCCCAAATTACTGGAATTTGGCCTTTGTTGTTCCCAATCGTCAGTTTATCGAAGTTAACTACACACTTCCTCGGTAGTAAGTAGTCCAACCCTAATATGCATTGGTCTTCAATGTCAGCCAAGTATACTTTGTGTCTGTCCTTCATGTGAGCTCAATAGTTACCCAAACTGGTCCCCACAACCTTGCATAATGTCCTGTCACACCACAGAGCTTCTGTTTGGCTTCTGATACTCCTTTGTGATCCATCACCTTGATACTCACAAGGGTTTGCTGAGATGCAGAATCTATGACAAAGTTGCACCTTTGGCCATCCAGCTTTCCTGTACATAGACACTATGTGTACTTGCCATTTTACACTTAGCTGTTGGGACTTTCACGATGGAGGTTGGTGGGCATTCCTCAACACCAATCACAACTGGTTTCCCCG
>NW_013665632.1:1708060-1715119 GCF_000517525.1 Limulus polyphemus | reverse complement strand
GCCCAGGTTTGTTACAGTGCCAGCAAAGTCCCTCAAACTTCTCTGAAAGCTTTTCTGGCCTGATGACTGTACCAACCTTGGTACCTCTGAGCTGGACTTAACATAGGATTCGAATTCAAGATCTCTGACCATCGCATCTTGTATAGTAGAGGGGTGTGCTTGCTTTACTTGTATCTTCAGTTATGGACTGTCCAAGGCATGTTTTAGTATGGTGCTAGTCAGTTTACTTCAGTGAAGTACCTGGAAAAGTGATATTGATTGCATATATTCAGTTATTCAACTGATTATCCACGAAATCGTACAAGTAAATTTACTTTTACATTAGTCATAGTACCATTAGCAAGCTATTTCCATTTGAGCATCATTTATAAGCTAGGCATACAACTATGTACAAGTGAAAATAGCCTGCTGGAAATGTTATAGAAGAAATATATTAATTTGTTATTGTTACATGGACTCATCCAACAAAAGAACAGAGTAACAACGACAAAGACATCATCCACTCAGCTAGGAAAATTCCCTTGTCCAAGATAAATATTATCTTCTATAGCGAACAAAGACACAAAGGCAACTAAACAAGGCAAATGGACCTGGCATGGCCTAGTGGTTGGTGCGCTCGACTCGCAACCTTCTGGTCGCGAGTTTGAATCCCCGTCACCGAACATGATCGCCTTTTCAGCCATGGGGCGTTTAATATGACGATCAATCCCACTATTCGTTGGTAAAAGAGTAGCCCAAGAGTTGGCAGTGGGTGGTGTTGACGAACTGGCTTTCCTCTAGTCTACCACTGCTAATTTAGAGGCAGCTAGCGCAGAGAGCCCTTGTGTAACTTTGCGCGAAATTTAAAACAAACCAAACAAGACAAACTTCAATGATTTCTGGACTACGTATTTATGCTAAAACTGCAAAGAAACTTAACTAAGATAGAAATCTTAACAATTTCTATATTACTGCAAACACTTATAGAACAGTGTTATGAACAATTAAAATACTGTTTGATTTTTACATGTATCCGAATCATATTATTGTTTGTTGAAAAATTTTGCATTATTAGTATCTGTATTGTAAATAAATTTGGAGAGAGGTCAATGTATGCAGTCATTGTGTTTGGTAAAAATCTGATGTAAATTGTATGTAAAGTGTGTCATTTGTTTAAATATTATGTAATCAGTTTTTTTTGTTTTTGTTTTGGGTTGTGCAATATGTTTTGTTTAAGAGTTAGATATATAGCACAGTCAGTAAATTTCTGGGGAATCTTGTAGTCTCTTCAGTGAGTTAATCAAAAGTCTGACATCAGAGAAATAAATTGATTGTGCAGCATTTGGGAAAGTGGCTAATAAATCAATTATTCATATCGATACACAGACTGTTGTCTTAATTGAACCAGCATGACAATTTGGTGTCAGAAATGGCATCTTTCAACTTCGTCTTTTTCGAGTTTAAGAAAGGGATGACTATTTAAAGTATTTTAACATGATTATGCCAAAAGAGTAAGCATAAAAGTGTAAACTAGAAAAATGAAAGCTGCACGAGTTGAAAATGAAAATCTGCCAGCATGATTGGATCAATTAATACAAATAACCAACAGATTGTATTAACAAATCAACAAATGCACCAGGTCAGTGAAAAGTTTGATCAAGTTTTTGTGACAGACTAACAAATCCAAAAGTCGTTCAGCAGGCAAGTAAAGAAATGCAACGATCAACTGAGCAAGTGCATGAATTTAACAGATAGCTAGAAAAAAGGCTGATCCAAAGACCTTAAGTACAGGACATACATGAAGCACGTTTAGTGTAAAGATAAATCAATAGACTATGAAGACAAATGAGCAAATGCAGCAAGTTAATGAAACGATAGATCAAAAGCCAGCAATAAAAGATAAGAAAATAAAGAAATTTACTCAATAGGTGAATAACCAAGCAAAAATAGTGATGGATCAAATTAATGAGATATTGAACAACACTATCAAAAGCTTGAATTTTTGAAAACTGTCATGCAAAAGATTAATTTAGAAGAAGTCTTAGAACAACAGGCCCAAGAGCAGATTAAAGACTTAAAAGAACAAACACAACAGCAGACTGAAGTCTTACCTCAGGCAGGTGAGATAATAGAGAGGCAAATTTGTGATCAGGCAAAAAAGTTAAATAAGAAAATTTTGGAATTGGGGAAGAGAGTAGGCATATCCAGATGTGCTCTCTTGATTCCACCTGAATAGACAGTATTTCAACATTCTCCAACCATTTCATATCACCAAAAAGAGTAAGAACACCTCTTACAGAACACTCCTGGACTCAGCCTATTTGCATAAACTTTACATCCATGGGATCAGAGTAGATTTCAAGTACATAAAAAGACCTCAGGAGTTTAGTTTGATGGGTCAGTTCCTTGGGAAGCATATCTCGCCCAATTTCAATTGTTGGCTAGAAGTAATGGTTGGTCAGAAGAATAGAGTGCCATCCAGCTTGCAATTAGCCTGAAGGAAAGGCTTGAGAAGTGGTGATACAAATGAACAAAGTTATGTAAAAGATGGATTTTATTCAACTAGATGGAAAGAAACTAAATCAATTAATTTGAATAAGAAATGTGGAAAACATGGCTAAAAGTAAGAAAAATATTGAATGTTATAACTGTGGAAGAAAGGGTCATTACAAGAATGAGTGTTGGTCCAAGAAGAAGATAGATATCCTTGAGAGTGGGCAATAGCAGTTAAACTATTGAGGGCTAAACTTGTGGATCCCAGATCAACTAATGTTAGACATGCCTTACCCATGAAGAAAGGAGAGAAAGAGACTTCCAAGTATGGCATACAAGTAGCAGGAGACATTAATGGAATTAAATGACTGTTGATACTGGAGCCGATCAGATATTGCTATAATCATGATTATTGGGGAGGGACTTCCCAGACTATTAAGATAAACTGGGTGGAGTGACTGGGCACTCAATGCTATTGAATGATCCTGGAGGGTCTAATTTGAAGATCGAGACTTTGTGGATATGCAGAAAGTCTATATTGCAGACTTAGATAATAAATGTCTCATAGGACTCGATTTTCATATTAAAATTAGGTGCAAGCATGACTTTGAAGAGTTGACAATGGAAATGTATAGGAAAAAGCTGCTACTAATGTTATTGAATCAAGAACAGTCAATTTTGAGAGCTAAGGTAAGGGTAAAAGGTAAGAGCTTAGTCCATTTCCCCTGAGTCTGAGATGGTTATTTATTATGTCACCAATGGTTCTGGATTTGTAAACTTCCAGTTGTGGAGAGACATCCTGATGCAAAATTGTCAGATGGAATATTGGGTGGATGTACTATGGTGCCACCCAACAAACAATGTTTTCCTATAATTGTGGCAAAATCCCAAACAGTGCTCAAAAGTGGGCAGAGAATTGGGCAGTGGGAACTGGTAGAGATTGTGGATTCCTCATCAAAACAACAGAAGTGTTGATCAGATGAGACACTAAAATTAACTGGAGACCTTCCAATGCATGTGCAGAACTTGTATGAGCAAAGCTGTATTTGAGCAGCAAGAAACGAAACATCTACTTAGAGTCTGTGCAGATATTTTCTCCAAAAGAACAAGTGATCATGGCAGTACCTACTTTACAGAACATCGAATTGATACTGGTGACAAAAACCCTATTTATCAAGCACTAAGAAAATATCCCTTGGCAAGAAGAAAGGATGCTGAAAACATTGTCTGGGACAAGAAGTCACACAGTTCATGGCCTTCAAGTATTCTACTGATCAGAAATAAAGATTAATCCACACGATTTTGTATTGAGTACCACGATCACAGTGAGATTAGAGTAAAGGATTAAAAACTCTTCCAAGGATTGGCGAAACTTTTGTATGCTTTGGTGGGTATCAAGTGATTTTCTTACTTAAATATTTACTTGAGCTACCATTGGGTGAAGATGGCAGACGAAGATAAGGAGAAATGACATTTTTCTAGGGAGGATTGTGGCAGTTCAAAGTGATGCCTTTTTGTACCTGTTATGTCCAAGTAACATTGAACATAGATTTCGTATTGAATGGTCTACATAGCAAAACCACCCTGGTGTACTTTGATGATGTCATTGTTTTTGGAAAAACAAAACCTTCCAAAGTGAAGTAAAAATATTGCAGGAAATCTTCTAGCATTCACACAAAGCTCACCTCAAATTAAATCCAAAGAAGTGCCAGTTATTTCAGAAGGAGGCAAAATACTTAGAATATGTTGTTAGCTAAGATGGTGTGTGGACAGATCCTGAAAAGACGGCTTCAATTGACCTGACCTGACTAAGACATTTTCTTCACCTGTGTATCTACGACCAAAGGTAATGTCCACGATTTGCAAATATGGCCATACACTTCACAATCTAACAAAGGATGGACAACCAATCATTTGGGATAAAGCTTATGAGGAGTTGATTGTTTGTTTGTTGTTAAGAAGAAGACTACATAATGGGTTATATGTGTTGTGCTCATCTGGGGTATTGAAACCCGGTTTTCAGTGTTGTAAGTCATCAGAACTACTGCTTATCCACTGTTGGAAGGCAGCTTAATAGGAAGCTTTTCAATAGCTTAAAAAGTACTGACTTTAACACTTGTCATAGTATTCTTAGATCCAGACAAGTCTTTGTACTGAATACAGATGGCAGTAATTATGGAATAGTACCTATGCTGTAACAAAAACAACAAGGATAAAAGAGAATGATAGCATATTACAGCAGAATATTGAGCAAGTCTGAATGTTATTACTGTGTGTTACTAAAAAAGAAATGTTGGTTGTGATGAGTACCTTACATAATTTTCACAATTATCTGTATGGATAACCATTTTTAATTCAGACAGATAATGCTGCCTTATACTGGTTTCATAGACTTAAGACTTGGAGGACAATTAGCCAGATGCATTTTAAAACTGGAACAGTATCATTACTAGAATGAATACAGTGCAGGCAGGGTTCATGATAATACAGAAAGTCTTAATTAACGACCTTGTCCAGAAAAGTGCAATTATTGTAAGAATAAAGAACATAACTTCAGTAGTGTCGACAAACTACTGCTTCCAGAAATAGTAATCCAGATACTGAGTTGTTTCAAGAACAGAGTATAGATGCAGATATGATATCCATTATCAGATGCATGGAGCATTCATCAGAAAGACAAGCACGGAAGAAGAAATCCTACGTAAGTCCTAAGGCGAAATGATACTGGGCTCAGTGGAACATGTTGCATTTACAGGCTGGTGTACTAAAAAGAAGATGGGAACTGAGATGGGACAAAAGATTATTGGCAGTCAGTCATTTCCAAGTCAATGCAAGCAGCTATTTTTCAAAAATCACGTGATGGCATCTTAAGTAGCCATCTAAGAGTGAAGAAGATACTTCATTGACTTCTAGATCTACTGGAGTAGCATGAAAAAGAGATGTCGTGGAATGGTGTGGACCATGTAAAGTATGTGCTGTAAAAATGGGGCCATCTTAACGGAGCAACACTCAAACTGTACCAGGTCGGAGTTCCAATGGAGAGAGAAAAACATTTGACATCATGGAACCATTGCCAAAAACTGATACTAGAAATAAGCATATAATGAAGCTTTGGATTATTTTACAAAGTTACCAGAAGATTATGCAATCCCAAGTGAAGAGGTAGTCACATCAGCAAGACGAAGTATCAACAGTGCATTATTGGTCATTGTGAAAGTTGATGCCAACAGATGATAGATTACTCTATTCTAATGAAGGTAATTCTACAAGAGACTTATCGATTGGTGAAGATTGCAATGTGGCACATGTAGCATTTACACTAATATTGCTTTGGTCAAGTTTTGGAGATAAGGGAATGGAAGGGTTTGTGAGTAAAGAAGAACGAACAACAGAAATGTAAGAAGAACGAATGTTGATATTTGTAGAATGTGATGTTTTGGGGAAAGTGTGATTTGTGTTTAGTCCTCTAGCAGAAGCCAAATAATAATTTGGAGGATCACTGTGAGTGAGTGACTTAGTTTTTAGTTGAGTGGATTGAGTGATAGAGGTATTGTTGTATGGGACTTTGGTAACTTCTGAAATAGGAAGAAATGTAGAATTTGGACAGGGAAGGGTAGAAGAACTATTAGAAGTAGAAATAGGAGATGACTGGGGTAACTTAGAAGAGGAAGACAAGAGTGGGAGAACGCTACAGGAAATAAAGTTTTGGTTTGGAATTTCGCGCAAAGCTACACGAGGGCCGTCCTTAACTTAGCAGTGTAAGAACGGGCGAACATATTTGGTGTGACGGAGATTCGAACCCGCGACCCGCAGATTGCGAGTCGAGCACCCTAAACACCCGACTAAGCAGGAAATAAAGTACTTGAAGTTTGAGACCAAGGTAAAATTACCAGAGAAGTTAAGGTAAAGTCCATCTCGTGCAAGAAAATTAGTGATTCCCAGTTTGTCCCTGAAGAAGAAAGGTCCACCTTTCGAAAGTGTTTTTTTAGGGTTTTTATCATCTTGTATTATATTATAGATTGTTAAAATATTTTGTATCACACTTTTTCAGTCTTGTAAATGATTTTGGAGTGAGTATGTTTTGATTTTTATTTATTTAAAATCTGATATAACATGTATGCATTAGTGTTCTTTGGTCAAACATTATGTAATCGATTTTTCAGTTTTGGGGTTTCGAATAAGTTGTTGTTAAGAGTTAAATATATAGTGCAGTAAGTGAAGTTTTCGGGAGTCTTATAGTCTCTTCAGTGAGTCAATCAAGTGTCTGATATCAAAAGAAAGTACTTCAATGTGTATCTTAAAAACTGAATAGTTAAGCCTGAGTGCGGTATTTTGGGGGCAAATGAAATATTTTGTGCAAGTGGCTAATAAACCAGTTTTTCTAATAAATACACGGACTGTTCGTTGTTGTTGTTGTGATTGGACCAGCATAATAACTTGGTGTTGGATGTGGAATTTTTCAACTTTGTTTTTATCAAGTATAAGAAAGGGGCGACTATATGATGTGACGAGCACAAATTTTTTCCTCCTGTTACGACAGCGGAAGTCACGCGACGCTGGGAGCATGCGCGCTGGAGTTTCTAAAAG
>NW_013665632.1:1705467-1707117 GCF_000517525.1 Limulus polyphemus | reverse complement strand
GGGACGCCCACCAACCCCCATTGTGAAAGTCCCAACAGCTAAGCGTAAAATGGTAAGTACACGTAGTGTCTACGTGACAGGAAAACTGGATGGCCAAAAGTGCAACTTTGTCATAGATTATGCATCTCAGCAAACCCTTGTGAGTATCAAGGTGCTGGATCACAAAGGAGTACCAGAAGCAAAACAGAAGCTCTGTGGTGTGACAGGACATTATGCAAGGTTGTGGGGACCAGTGTGGCTAACTATTGAGCTCATGGGCATAAAGAACAGACACAAAGTATACTTGGCTGACATTGAAGACCAATGCATATTAGGGTTGGACTACTTACAACCGAAGAAGTGTGTAGTTAACTTCGATAAACTGACGATTGGGAACAACAAAGGCCAAATTCCAGTAAGTGTTGCTGCATCTGTTGATTTGCATGTCACAGCACTTAAGTCAACTACAATACCCCCTATGTCAAAGAAGATAATTTGGGGTAGAATAAAAGAACATCCCCAAGGAAGCCCAATGCTTGTGGAAGCAGTGGAAGACCCATCCATGCCAGCAGATATGAAGATTGGACACTTAAGGAAGGAACATTGTTGGGTGTGTGCCAGGAGGTAGAGTCAGTCAATGTTAAAGCAAGAAATACGACCATAAAGAAAGGACATACACTTCCAGAACATTTAACTGACCTCTATAAGAAGAGCATAGTCCATTTGTCATCATCACAGACTCTTCAGGTTAAGGAACTTTGGCGAAGTATGCAGACACTATAACCGAAAAAGACTCATACCCACTGCCAAGAATTGATGATACTCTTGATGCCCTAAGTGGAGCCAGGTGGTTTTCAACTCTGGACTTAAAGTCGGGTTTCCATCAAGTGAAAATGGATGAAGCAGATAAACCTAAGACTGCATTTAGTTATGGCCAAGGTCTCTGGCAATACCTTGTGATGCCATTCGGTCTTAGCAATGCTTCAGCAACATTTGAGAGGCTGATGGAAAGAGTACTGGAAGGCCTACAATGGAGGATAGCCCTAGTGTACCTGGACGATGTCATCGTATTTGCAACAACTTTTGACGAGGAAATGTCCCGGCTAGAGGAAGTATTCAAGCGTTTGAAAGCAGCAAACCTCAAACTTTATCCCAAGAAATGCCACTTGTTCCAGAAAGAGGTGCTTTACTTGGGTCACATTGTAAGTGAGCATGGTGTGCAAAGTGATCCTAACAAGGTGAAAGCAGTGCGTGATTGGCCAATACCAGACAAAGTGGGAGAGTTCAGAAGTTTCTTGGGACTCTGTACCTATTACTGGAAGTTTGTGAAGGACTTTGCAACTATAGTTGCTCCACTACATGATTTGACAAAAAACAGGCCAGAAGTTCGAATGGACAGTTCCTTCCCAGCATGCTTTCAAATACTGAAAATACAATTGACCTCAACTCCACTTTTAAAGCTTCCAAATCCCTCACTGCCATACATACTGGATTGTGATGGTAGTAATGTTGGAATTGGAGGAGTGATGTCTCAGAAAGTGGGCAAAACGAACATGTGGTGGCCTACTTCAGTACAGTCCTGAGTAGACCAGAGAAGAACTTCTGTGTAACCCGGAGGGAACTCCTTGCTATAGTAAAGAGTCTGACATATTTCCATCTTTACCTCTATGG
>NW_013665632.1:1683512-1705143 GCF_000517525.1 Limulus polyphemus | reverse complement strand
TTTACTGCATAGGTATAAGTCAATATGTGGAAGAATGGTGCAGGACATGCAGTACATGTTGTGCTAAAAGGGAACCCAAGCATAAGGGACGTGCTCCAATGAAGTTATATCAAGTTGGCGCACCAATGGAAAGAGTGGCCGTTGACATTGCTGGTCTTTTGCCCCAAACTCATGCTGGAAACAGGTACATTTGTGTGGTGATGGATTATTTTACCAAGTGGCCTGAGGCATATGCACTACCAAATCAAGAAGCTACAACTGTTGCTTTGGGTATTGGTGATTTCTTCTTCAGGTTTGGTATGTCATACGAACTATATTCGGATCACGGCCATAACTTTGAATCAGTTGTGTTCCATGAATGCTGTAAGTTGTTTGGCATACAAAAGACCAGGACTATGCCACCTCACCCACAGTCTAATGGGATGGTAGAAAAGTACAATTGGACAGGGATTGGCAAAGTTTTGTAATAGCCGCCAAGATGACTGGGATGTCTTACTATCTCCACTGTTGATGTCAGATCTTCGAACATTTAGGCCTACTTAACATCATTATTAAGACCTGCATATTCCTTTACCTAACGAAGAAATTATAACATGAAAAATATAGCTTATATTTTATAATAATATAATACAATTTCACTTTCTTGATAACTTCTTGTGTACATTTGGCATTTTTTCGTTCCTCTACTCTACTCGTCTCTAGTAATAAATTGAACACAGCTCAATATTCACAAAATTAAAGTAAAGATGAACTAACCAATAAACTCGCTAATAAGCAACAATCGCCTCTAACTTGCCTAACTCGCGATATAAAACGTTCAAAGCGTTTTCTAAACTTTCGAGAAAAAATTCTAATCATTCAGACACGGAATCAACTAGTAACGTTTAAAACACCCTCTAGCCTAAACGACGACAATATAAGTAAATGCAGTTGTGTTTCTGTCATCTGAGAGTATCTTGTATATTGGTATTTTGTATTGGAAGTTTAATAGTTCACTTATTATTTAAATTGAAAATAAAAATAATTAAAGGAATTTTACTATATATAACTATATCTTGATGAATCATTCTGTTTTCTTTTAACAGATCGGCCCCCAGTGGCACAGCGGCATGCCCGCGGACTTACAATGCTAGAATCCAGGTTTCGATACCATTGGTGGGCGGAGCACAGATAGCCCATTGTGTAGCTTTGTACTTAACTTCAAACAATCAAACGATCTTTAACAGACCCGGGCCCGGCATGGCCAGGTGGTTAGGGCACTCGACTCGCAATCTGAGGGTCGTGGGTTCGAATCCCTGTCACAACAAACATGCTCGCCCTTTCAGCCGTGGGGGCGTTATTATGTGACGGTCAATCCCACTATTCGTTGGTAAAATAGTAGCCCAAGAGTTGGCGGTGGGTGGTGATGACTAGCTGCCTTCCCTCTAGTCTTACACTGCAAAATTAGGGACGGCTAGCGCAGATAGCTTTGCGTGAAATTCAAAAACAAAACAATTAACAGACCGAACAGGGGGTAACTTATACTTTGCGTGCCTGATAGCAGATCGCTGATCACTCTCAGCACTTTTAATTATGGAATTTTAATTATAAACGTGACACTTAATTCCGCTATTTAGTTAAGAGTGGTTGTTTAGGCGGCGGGAATTACTAGTTGTTTGTCTTCTGGTTGTCAGTTCGAAATTAGGTACGGCTCTGCTTGAAATTTTGGGTCTCTTCCCTTGTGCTTTAGTTAATGTTTAGTATAAGGTGGTGTTCAAGTTGACAATATAAAATACCCTAATAAATAACTGTTCAAAAATGTAGTTCTGTTTCATATTCATAATATATATTTAAGATATTGCAATTATTACATTGATTTTCCCGTACAAAAAACTGTAGACTAATTTCTAAAATTTAGCATTATTAAGGTTTTCCTTGTACTTTGTTACAATATGTAACAATAAATTTGTATTTTATTTGAGATTATGTTCCCCGGTGGTTAAGTGGAAAGTTAGTGGGTTTATAACGCTGAAAATCGCATTTCGATACCCGTCTATTGTCTTGCTTTAACAAGCTTTATCATCATCATTTGAAATGACTTCGCGCCCTCTACCGTGTTTACGTACTCTTTTAAAAAGCTACAATTGTGATGAATTGAAGTCAAAACTCAAATCACTGACGTAGTAGTGGAACTTGGAAGTTTGATAGTGAAAGCCGAATTTTAAAGGTTGAGCTAGCTTCAAAGTTAAAATACGTTTTGAGAACTTCAATTATTTAGGTAAAATGATTATTATTAGTTGAATAAGCCGTTCTTTTAAGAACAGAGTATTTAGTGGTAAATTTTTAATATTACTATTAGGCCTATACTATAGTATAGCGTCTCACAAATTTACCTTTAAACTTTATTAAAGTTTAAGTGGCACATTGGTAATTCTGTGGACTTTTTATGCTAGAAATAGGGTTTCGATACCCGTGGCGGGCACAGCATAGATACAATCTGAGGTAGACCATTGTGTATGTTTGTGTTTAACTACAAAGTTTAAAATGAAAGTAATTATTAAATTAGTGATTTTTAATTAATAATTACTAGAAGTAGAAGCGTCCACTAGTAGCTTTAAGGTAATTTAACGTACTGATAAAAAATGAAATATTATATAAAACTATACATCGTAAGTTTTCTTTCTGTGTGCTATAGCAGTCCGCGCTTCTCAACTGGGTGAATGAGTATTATCAATTAAAATCGAAATTCAAGAGCAAAAAAGTCTAGCTGTTATTATTTATTCTAGTTGTAGTTTGATAAATACATTTATTTTTTATTTATTTTATGTTGTATTTATTCTAGTTGTAGTTTGATGTATATTTAAGTCACAATAAAAAAATTGCATTTTAATTTATTAGTTTTAGTTTTTTTTTTTTTTGAACTGGGGTAAGCGAACTGTTGTAAAAACTTATGGGGGTAAATGATATTGGAAAAGGTTGAGAAGCACTGTTATAGCTGATGAATTTTGCAAAAGTCAGTGTGCTATCAAATCTCCGCCTCCCTCTCAAATTCCATTCATAATATAGGATTTAATACTTGTAGTAGTAGCTGTAGGTGCCAAATTCTATCCCTCGTCTAAATTCTACACATTTTTCATTTTCAGCAATTTTTTTATGACGAAATTGATTCATTTAACTTTTTGTTTTTAAGAGAACATGTTTTGTAAATATTATTGTATGTTACATAAATAGCCTATTTCTGGTAGTGTAATGGCAGTAAAGAAGTGGGTAAACTACCCTGTTTGATGATCAAGGTCTGATGGTGGTATGGTAGGAACATAGATTGACCAGTGTTTCTGTTTTTTTTAATTGGGTTTTTAGGGCATCTATTTTTTACTTTATCATAAAATAAAAAATATTTTAGAATGAATTTACATATTCTCTGCAAATTTTTCTTTTTCTTCAGGTGGGGTTAATAGCTAAACACCTAAATTTTATTGTGAACTATGGCTAACTTTTTGAATTTAGTCTAAATTAAACCATTCTATCTGAAATAAGAAGTGTTTTTTTTTTTTTTATTGGTAGTGTATTTAATTTATCACATATTTTAAGTAAATATGTTCTTACACTGTTGTACCTATTAAACTAACTTGGAGTTGGATGATAGTTGATAGTTTTGCTCATAAAACTATTACTTAAATAGATTTTCTAAATACAATACTGAATATTAATGAATTAAAGTTATAATACTTGTTTAAAAATGCAAAACAAAAAGATGCAAGATGTACCAAGCTATTAATTGAAGGATTATAATATGCCCAAGTCAAATTTTTAAAGTTAGAAAGTTATTTTGTTATCACAGAAAATGTTATTAGTATAAACTCTATGTGAGATTAAAATTGTACTTTACCCCATTTTTACTGGTAAGAAACCTGAGCTTCACATGTAAAAAACAGTAAATAGCAGATTTGGTTGGATTAAGGGGTCCACTTATCCTATATTATTTACTTCCACGCTGCCACTTGCACACAATCTTGATATAGCACAAACATTACAGCAGGATTCATAGCCCTTTTTATTGTCATGAAGGTGTCAGAAAGGTGGGCATTGCACTACCTAGATCTAGTGTCATTGGCAGAATGATGCTTTTGTATGTATAATCTGAGGTATTTTTTGGTTCAAAAAGTGCAGTGGGAGTGGGGTCTATTCAAATTAATCATAATCAAACTGGTAATATTTGACACTATCAGAGCTGCTTTGTTATTGGTTGCACTGTTATTAATGAAGATAAAATCATTCACATTCTGGCAGTGCTAATTGGAAAAGTCTGCATAAACAGCAAAAGTGGTTTCCAAACCTCAGGCTCACTGTTAGGGTTTTATAAATAGGGTTTTGCATTCCATTAATGGCATGTAATGTACTCAAACCTAAGTGTCTGCATAGTCTTCTCACTGTGGTGAATGCTTGGAGTTGATAGCTATCTACTTGAACCCAAGATTCTGAGATCTGCCAAGATGTCATATTTGTATGAAAGCTGATTTTCTATATTGTTAAGGAGACTCTGAAGAAATTGTCCAACATTGATACATTTCAGCTTTGGATTCGGCTTAAGTGTTATTGATCTGAATTTTCTCAAATCCTTAGATTTCAAAGCCTCTTCATATTTTTCACCTGGTGAGTCCTTGAAGGAGGCTAAGACTTTAATCATCCATTTTACTAAATGTTCAGCCATGGGAAGGTCATAGAATGAGCCCGTAGCTTCTGAGGCAAATTAGTTAGCTCATAGAGCACACCATACATCAAAGTGAGGTTACAGAGGAGTTCAGGACTTGCTAAGCAGTGTGCTAAACGTCTGTACATTTACCTTTCCTTGCTGTTTCTTAGATCATCAGAAGTATTTTTAAAATACTTGCATAGGGTCCTAAATGACACCCATACAGCTCACACTGTTTTAAAACTACTAGCCACCCAGCATATGTCCAAGATTTCTCCATTGTGTAAGACTTGGGACCCTGCTGCTGCTTCACTAAGCTCACTTTCACTTTTGGTCGACTGGTTTTAAATATTATGAGGTTTTCCATAAAGACTCTGAAATGGTTGACAGTGTTGGCCATACCAGTAGTATCTGCCACTGCTATTTCTAATCTGTGGTTCATACATTGCCATGTTTTGAGTATTTTGGACACAATTTTGTCACTACAGCAGAGTTCCTGCCTAGCATAATGCTAGCTCCATCAGTTACAAATGAAACCCACATTTTTAAAGATAACATTTGGTGAATCCAGCATTCCTTAAGGAATTCTGAGACAGTGCCCTCAGCTCTCTGGTTTTCAAGTTCCACAAGGTTAAGAAACTAAAACACAGGGCTTTCTTCTTGAATAGATGCTTTAAGAGTAATTATCGTAGTAACTTTTCTGCTGAGAGAGTGCCAGCCTCATCAGTTAGCACAGACAACTAACTTGAAGAAGACACAAGACTTTTGGCTGTGGTATTCTGCATCTCTTTTACAATATGATTGACAATGCCTTTTGAACTGTATCTTGAATGCAAGATATTTGCCATCTTTACTCCATTAAATTCCTGTAACTCAGATTTCCATGGACAATTATTTTTTGATAGGTATAATACAGTTCTAATTCTCTGATTTTTAATTTTCTGTGCTTTACCATGAGTTTTGGAATCCACATGCTTCTTAGTTTTAATCCTGAAAGATGACAATTTAAAATCACTACTTTCCATGCCTGATGCTTCTACTTGTTAGTTGTACCATTCATTAGAAAGAGAGAATTCTTGTTCTTTGAAGACTCCAGTTGTCTTGTCACCAGACAACCTTTAAAACAAATACATTAATCTCAGAAAATTAACCACTGTCTAGAATTCAGAGAAGAACCTTAAATATACTGACAGTTAAGTTCTTAAATGTTTCTTGAAGTGTAGGAATAACAGTGTACAGGCCTTACAATGTAAGCAAATATATACAGATATAGTGGACAATGGTGTGAATGAGTTTAAACAAACAAAATCTAAAATTAGTTTAAATTAATATGCCTTGACCTAAAATAAGCACATCTCAAGATAATAACATATACAAAGATGTTTTTAAATACAGTGAAATAAGGCATTTTAGTTTGCTCAGCTATTTTTGAGTTTTAATATTTAATTTTGAATAGATCTACAGTTAAATAAGATTAAACATGTGTTCTAAAAAATTATAAGCAAAATAACATACATGTAAAAGAGTAAGGTATTGTTATGAGAATTAGACCAGTTTAAATTAAAATAGATGGACACATTCTGACAACCAACCATGTCTGATCTAAGAAGTTAAAAGAGAATGCATTCTTTAATAGCTACATTTTATTATATGAAGACTTGAACATTTGATACAAAAATATTTTTAAATAGAAATATTAATAATAATCAGTGAAAAAAGGCATGGAATTACTACACAGATGTATTAGTAATATTATTATTAGGTTATCTTTACCTGACACTTTTATCCAAGGTGATTTATATGATTTAAATATGCACTAATACACAATGTTCTACATATACACAATACAAAGAGGGGACAACATCATTAGAAAAATACATCACGGTGAATAAAATTAAGTTATAAGAGTTCCATAAAGTGGTGAAGAAATCCACAAGAAACTGGGTTAGGACATGCAAGTTATGTTACCTTCCCCAAAGTCAAAGAAATGAATGTGTTCTTATTACAAAATAATTATATTGATATTCTTCTTGCATGAAATTGATCTACAAAAGTGTAATCTACAAGTGTCCTGAGTAGACCATTAATACATGTAACTATAAAAAATACAAGTAACAAAACTAAAATATATATTAACTTTTATCTTCTTAATTCATTAAAATACAATTGCACTGAAATGCTGTCACCCTGGCTAACCCAGTAATTGAGCAACAAATAATAACTTAGTGCATTTGAAGTTTAATACTCCTCTCAATTTGTTTTGATTTAGGGGTAATGGTTCTAATAAAACATGTACCATATTCTTCTCAACTGCATCTTGTAAATTCACAATATTAATGTTTACTCGCCAAGCTTTTTGTTTCTGCTATCCAACCAGGAACACTTCTTGTATTCCTCCCATTTCTTTCCATTCCAAATTTGAGTCCATTTTTCATGTTCCGAAGTTGTCTCTGGTGTATGCTTGATTCCATGTTCAAGTTCAACTGCCACCAGATTGCTTTAAAATATATTTTGCTTTTCATTCTATGAAGATTTCAAAATGTAGGATTTTTTTTTTCTTTTTGGAAAAAAAAAGAAATTGTTGCCTGATGTTTCATTTTAATAAGTTAAGGTAAACCATATATGAAAAAATAAAATAATAATAAAATTTGTAAAATAGAGGTACAGGGGTTTTACTGAAGATTTTCAGTCTCTCATGATATAAAATATTGTTTGGTTCAAATATTATTGATTAATTTATTTTTGTGAGTGAATATTTTATTATTGTTTAGTTTTTGTTAAAATACAAGTTAAAAGCAGATGATTGTAAGAAGTTTTGATAATAATTCATTAATGTTGAATATCGAACGTCACATGCAATATATTGATGTCGAGAATATAGAAGGCAGACGGACGATTAAAGGATTAAGATAAATAGTGTAAGACAAGCAGGAAGCACCAGACAGATAATAGCAAAAGAGAAAAAGTTGGTCGGAAGTTAACTACCGTAGAAGTGATAGGCCTAATGTTTAATATGTTAGAGTGAAACTAACAGCAGAAAAGAGGATAAGAAAAAATAATTTTATTCCCATCAAAGCATGGTTCTAAAGTAATTGAATCTACCTGAGTGCACTTTGACAAAAGGAGCAGAGGATTTTCAAAAGAAAGAAGACCAAACAATGGTAAATCGCACCACAACTGTAAGTGAATCACAGAGAATACTAGTGCAATAGAAATAGAGAAGATAATTTGGCTTGTCAACTGAAATTCTAAAGTAATTGAATAAGGCTGAGTGGATATTTGACAAGAAGGAGAGAACTACATATATAGTACTTATATGTCCATAATATCTATAGTGTGAAGAATTTATTGTACATACTTTAATGTGTTCTGAATATATATTTATATTATTTTGAAAACAAGTGAAGTGCGTGCTGTTTATTAATCTTCAAATTTATCACTAACAAGTCACAGGCACCTACTGTTGAAGAATCCTAAGCCCAACAACAACATAGTATATATTCATACAATTAAGAAATATGACTAAAAGCCTTTTTATTTTGCCAATTGGTGAAGAGCAGATTTTTAAATTCTGACGTAGTCATTTACTACAAAGTCCCACTAGAGATGTAAAAAGGGGGGGTTAGAATGTTGAGAATTATGCCTTTTTTTTGAATTTTTTGGAAAGAAAGAGAGAGAAAAGTTCTAATTTAATGTAAATATACAAACCAAAGGATTAAAAAAATACCTTCTACTAGGTTTTCAAAATAACCTAACTTGGCTTCCTGGAAAATATAGCTGACAACCTTGCAACTAGAGCCCTCCCCCCTTCCCACATCGTTACATTTCTTTACACTGTTGTGTTAGTCTGTTTAGGGACTAGGACTGCATATCTCTCGAGCACCAACATAACAGATGTGCCACTTGTTACAGCAGAAGTTTACTTCTACCCTTACTATAAGAAGTGGGTAAAAACTATATCACCCAAACTAGAGTAGCTAGTTTTTTAAATTATTTATTAAGTTTAGAAATTCTATGCCAAAAACAGTAACTAACATTGACATGTAACTTGTGTAAGTTTATTAGTGTGAGTGTCAGGTATCATTTTCATTGACTACAAATTTGGTTAGTTATCAAAATAAAATTACCAACTTGTTATTTGACTGTATATACTAGCATTTGCTATAGAAAAATCATAAAATAAAAATCAATTTGTAACAGATGATTGATAATTTATCCCACTAAGACTTAAAATAAGACCCAAAACTTGAGCGCTTTCGAATAGTTGACTGTTCTTCTTCAGACTATTAGCCATTTCAAAATGACATAATATTTTGGGACAAGATGAGTCCTATTGGCCCATCTCAGCTGTACCATCCTCTAAACCAGGCATTCCCAACCTGGGGTACATTTGCACTTCTCAAGGGGTACATAGGGGTCTGAGAGTATAACCATGGTTTACACTTTACATGGTGTTTTAATCTACAGTCAGACAGAGAGCAAAGTGGCTCACATGAATATATTCCGAGTTCAATTTATCGATGTTATCACTACTGTAAGATCCTTATGCAGTCCACACATACAGATTTCATAATAAAATAATATAAAATGAATATAATTTTATCAATTTTTGATCCTTAATTTTTAGGGGTACATGGGAACCTGTCAGAATGCCCAAGGCTAAGGGGTACAGAGGAACAAAAAAGTTGGGAATTCATGCTCTAAACTAAATTAAAATAATTAACAAAAAATCTTAAAGCCAGCCTTTATCATTCATATACTTATCAAGCTTTTTCTTAAGCTTACTTAAAATTTACTGCCTCTATAACATATGAAGGCAACCCATTCCAAAGGCCAATCACCCTGTTAAAAAAATGAAGATGACTCCAACCTTACCAAAATTTATATTTGTGTCCCTTAGTTCTACTGTTCTCATCGTTAAATATGAAGAAAGATTATGCATCAACACTATTTATTCCCTTTACAATCTTAAACACCTCAATCAGACCCCCCCCCCAACTCCTCTTTTTTCAAGAGAAAACAATTTGAGAGATTTCAGCCTCTCCTCGTATGACAATCCTTCCATCATAGGCACTATTCTAGTAACCCATCTCTGAACCCTTTCCAACAATTCAATGTCTTTCCTAAAGTAAGGATCCCAAGACTGAACACAATATTCCAAATGTGTCCAAACCAGTGACTTATGCAATGAAATTATATCCTCTTTAGACTTGTATTCAATATTTCTGTAAATACAACCTGTATTTCCCCTACCACTAGCAACAACACACTGCTTGGATGGCTTTAGAGACTGATTGACTATTACACCAAGATTGCTTTCCTTCATAACACTTGTTAGTTATTTTCATCCAAATTATGCTTATAATTCAAATTATGATAACCCAAATGTATTATCTTGAATTTATTATAATTAAAACCCATCTGCCATTTATTTGTCCAATCTCTAAATGAGTTAAATCCTTTTGTAAATCAGCAGCATCCTCTTCTTCACAGCTAGCATCACCCAAGACCTTAATATCATCTACAAATTCAAGTAATTTATTGACTATTCCTTCATCTATGTCATTGATGTAAATCAATAAGAGCGAAGATCCTAAGAGTGAGCCTTGAGGTACCCCACTTGTGACATTAATCCAGTTTGACTGAATTCCATTTGTAACAACCCTCTGCTTTCTTCCATCCAGCCACTCTTCTATACAATTTGCTAACTTATCCCCCACACCTATAGAGATAATTTTTTTACAAACCTTTTATGTGGCATCTTGTTAAATGCTTTCTGAAAATCCAGATACACCAAATCTACACCTTTACCATCATCTACACAAGCAGTAACCTTTTCAAAGAATGTCAAAATATTTGTAAGGCAAGATTTTCACTTAGTGAGACCATGTTGACTATCAAATAAAATTCTAATCTTTGTTAAATGATTTTGCAAAGTATATTTAAACATACTTTCCAAAACTTTTTCCACAACTGATACAAGACCAATGGGTCTATAATTAATGGGACAATTTTTATCATCTTCCTTGAAAAGAGGAGTTGCATTAGCTAACTTCCAATACTCTGGTACCTGCCCACTATTCAAGGACTGACATATCCAATCTTTAACCTTCTTCAAAACCCTTGGGGAAATATTATATGGCCCAGGAGCCTTATTATTTTTTAAACTTCCCAATTTTTTCTTAACTAGCTCTGAATTAATGCGATTATCTTGTTTGATTTTGTTTCCATTTATCAACTGTTCCAGATGTGGAATACTGCTTAAATGTTCATTATTAAAAACCGAAAAAAAAGCAAAGTTTAATAACCCAGCCATCTCATAGTCATCAGATTATTCCCATTATATCAAAATTCTCCATTTCTACCAGTGCTCTAATGTCATCTATTTTATTTATTTTACTTCTAGCATTACAGTAGTAACAATTAAGCCTACCCTTAGAATCACTTTCATACTTATTTCCTATAATAAACATTTCTTTGCCTCTTATTCAATTTGCATTTAGTTTTTCCTGGCCCTCTTACCTCTAACAGCTGAGTTAATAGCCTTAGCAAATAAGCCAGCCTCTACCCTATTTAAATGTAAACCATCCATTCCAAAAGCTCCCTTCTTCCACTGAACTGATCCCACAACTCCAACCAGCCAATCTGCTCATTCTTGCATACTAACCTGAGCCAATCATTTAGCCCTAGTGACCTACTTATATCTAATTCTGGACAGTATTCCTGACAAAATTAAGGTATGGTCCTTTTCTTTAAATGCCTTTATCGACCCCTTGTACTTATTAATTAGCTCTTCTGACCTACATTTCCCTACATCATTAGCCACTACATGCACCACAAAAACTGCATCTCTGCTAGTCCTCTTTATTATATCTCCTGCTCTGTCAGTTATATCCTCCACCTGTGCCCCGAGGAAGCATAAGCTGATTCTTTTCTCCCTATTTACCCCACAGACTATTCTATCCACATGACTTGTCAAAGAATCGCCTATAACCTCCTTATCATCCACATTTTTCTCGGACCCTTTTGTTTTCCTTCACTCCAATAGATCCTCATTAGAGGAAGCCAAGGGCTGAAATATGTTGCTCAACAGAATAGGCTCATTATAACTAAATTCACAACTTTTTACTCTAATAGTACTCTTTCTAACTTCCTGAAAGTCATTGTTAGCTGACAAATCAGTCAGAAGAAAACGTGATAAAAATAAACAAACCTACTAAACTTGCAAATATCAAAACTCAAACAAATATTATGTTTTGTATATTGTTACTATTTTTACTTTATTCACTAGAAGGTTGTATTTGAATGCTCATTTGTTATGCAGTTGCTGTAACTTGTATGAGATGGCATTTAGAACCATTAGTATTAATAGTATTATATTAATACCAGGCTAATAGTATTTTAACAATTTGTAGAGTTTTAAACAAATAATAGATTTGGCCTCTGCATCATTAATAGATTCTTTCTTTTTTTCATTGAAGTTATAGATTTTAATGAGGAAGAGAAAAAGTTGCAATTAATGGAAACTTAGTACATTAGTTACTGTGAAATTAGGTTTAGAACACTGGAGGCTGGCACGTTTTGAGAGCTTAAGAGGGATACCTATGACTTCCTGATTAATAAAAGATGGTTTTAAATTTTTACTTTCCTTAAGGGTAGGTGTTGAAGAACAAGCTTGAAGGACTAAAGGGTTCCTTATAAATTGCTATAAAAGAATATTTCAGAAAAAATAGTGTGTTGTAAATTGAAATTATAAACACACTATAGTGCAAGCAGATGAAAAGGATGCATGAGTATTATCAACTGTAAATGATTTAAAACTTAAAAGCTAGTTAGCTGTTAGTTATACACTAATTGTTGCTAAGTTGATACTTCAGTGGTATTTCAAGTACAAAGCCCATACATGAAGAAAAGGAATATTGCTTTATTTTAAGTACAGTGTCCAAAATTTAGCTAGAAAAAATTACATATATAGTTATCTGCATGTGTAATTTTACAATACTCCATACATGTGTACTATACTCTGAATTTTGAGAAACAAAATATTGTTGGTTTGTATATTATAATGTCCTACAACCAAGATTCATGTCTTAACATAAACATTTTGGGCTTACATATAATAAATGTACCCATTTTTTTCTATTGCCTCTCCCCTTCAACTCATTCTTGGTGTTTCAGAATATATTCCCCTTAATTTCAATATTCACACTTCAAATACTAACTTTGAGAAGCTCCTTCAGGTCCCCTGTCTAGTCTGGGCTCTGAGGCAGATGCCCCATCTGTGTCAATACCATCGTGTAGTTGTATTCTAGACTTGTACAAACTAATATATGTCAGTGGCCAAACTGCTGTAGATCCTGAAGTTTGAGTAGCCAAATTCCAAAATAAATAACCAGTGATGGGTAAACCTCATGTGGCACTGACATCTTTTTCTGTAGTAACAGTATTCCAGGTTTTAGATTTCATGTGAGTCTTGCATAAATATATATTCTAACCATGTATTTAATTTGAAACATCCACCTTGGAAATTATGGTTGTCTGTACATGAGTGCTTCACAACTTTTCCTATACATTTAGATCAAATATATGAAGGTCTTTACTTGCTTTGAATGGCTCATGTAGAAAAAAACAACAGAAATGCCATTTGTAAATATGTTACTTGCTACAGCTATTAGAAAATGATGCAGAACTTGTTTAGAGTTTATAAGTGTTTTCCAGTGATTAAGTATGTATGGTATTTTTGTGGCAATTCCGTATCAATCACTGTTCCCAATGTCCTGGTTAGTAGCCTACTATATACAATTATCTGTGGCTAATTATTAACTACCAACTACATTTTTTATTATTTTTTATGTACATTTTATGTGTATTTATTAGCTTATGAGCAAGTGTCAATAAATGGGTGCTTATAATTTCTTTTCGAAGAAAGTAGCCCAAGATCTGAAACGTTAACAAACATGATAAGATAAAGTATATTATCAATCAGTTTCATGTGATTAAGTTATACGATATGATACATTCATCAGTTTCTTATATAGTCACTAAGTTGTATATTATAAGATAGATTAAGCATTTATATTCTGATTAGTCTATATTGATATACTACAGTAAACTACACTCTAGATTAGTGTATACTGATATGATATATTGAGACATGTTATACTCCCACTAGGCTAGGTTGATATTATTTATTAACTAGAAAACCTGTGGACCCACATTTACAGGGACACTATAATGCAAATTTAATGCTTGAACTACTATTTTGCACTTTTTCAGTTTAATGATGATTGCTGCTATAATGCAGGTTTAATTTCTTTAACCAAATTATGAATGATAACTTGTAGGCCTACTTATTTTCATGCTGTAATGTAAATCAGTTCTAAATGTGGGTTTTGTTTTCAGGGAATCCCAGTAAAAGTGGGGTGAAAAATTTTACCTTTGTGCAAACCTTGGGACCAAGGCAGTTTGTTTGGTACCACTTAGAAGTTGGTGAGACCAGCAGTTTAGGAAGAGTTATATGACACACAGACACACTGAATATTGTTATATTAATATATAATATTTTGATACAATTTATTAAAGAAGAAGTGGTTAACGTTCATTTTGAAGGTTTCAATTTTTGACTGTTTTTAAATTAATAATCCTCTAATTCACATCCTTAGGTCAGAGGGCTGAAGATTTGATTTTTGGATGTCATTAAGGACCAAAACATGATCAACATTAAAATTTCTCATTTGGCCTCTTTACTATCCTACTGCTGTATATTTGTCAACACGTGTAACTTTAAAATGAAGAAAGACTGTTGTAAAGAAATATTTATTTTCTGTTATTTGCAGTATAGTTTATATACAGTTTCTATTAGCATAAAAAATGAATACTGGTTTACTTCAGATTTTGTTATTGTAATATATATATATATACTTGTTAACTTTTATTAGGGTTTTGAGGGTAAGTTGAACAAAGAAAAATTGAACTGTGAGTCATAATTTTGTCTCAGCTATTCAAGCATGAAAATGTAGAATGAACACACTGTTAGAATTAACTATATTTTTTATATGAACTCATAATGTAGCTCCTGGTAGTTCATTTTTAATACTAACTGTGTCCTCCTTTACTGTTTAACTAACCACCAAAAATAGGCCATTTGACTGTAGGTGCACATCAAAATGCAGGCAGACATGGCAATCAAGTACATGCTGTTCAGTGAATCTAATTAGACTCAATCTGTTATAGGCTGACTAATACTTGTTTGCTGACTTGTATGATACTCTTTAATTTTGAGTTTAATTCAAGATTGAATTCAGGTTTAATTCTGCATGTCTGTGTTAACATACATTTTGTATACAGTATTAATATATGAAGTACTTTTAAAAGCATATTAAGAATTTTTTTTACACAAATATCACTTTGCACTCCAACTTGTTTAAGAGTCTGAGTCAGACGTATCCTATCAATTCACAGACCTATCTTTAATAGAACTACTTTTGTAACACACTATTTGTGTACAACAGACTTGTACATTTTATTAAAAGCTTGCCACATTTTGTGTTGATACACAAAGTAAATTTGGAACTATAGTCAATATTCCTTTGCTTACAGTAAGAGCCACAGTAGATACCAGAGTTCCCATTATATTAGCTATTGTGATCTAAATCCCCAAACCAAAACTTAAATTGTCCAGTGTAATAAAGATCATGTATTAATTACCTCTTCATACTGCATACAAACCAGATCTAAGATGGGAAAAAAAGATACATTTAAGTATGGTTTTTGAATTTATAAAAATTCTATATGAATGTATGGTTGCTATCAAGTTGTATGTTTTAACTAATTATGTGTTAGAACTTCAGTGTGTATATTTTTGTTAATTAGAGAACATGTGTATTAGTAATGTAATTTTTATCTGTAATTATGCTAAAAATGCCTTACGTATAGATACGTGTATGTATATACATTTGATACTTTGTACAGTGGTGTACAGCATATTTTGTGTGTAATTAAGTAGAATAAGAGCTCACACATGTACATTGATATTGTTTCTTATATAGGTTTAAGGTGAAATACATTAAGTCAGAATTTTTTTATATACATGTAATGTGTTTGATAGCAGCATTTAGTTTTTGGTGTCTATATATATATATAAATTTTCTCCCTTTCTTTTTTCTCTATTTCTGTCAGTGTCTGTGATTATTTTTCCCTTCACTTAGTTTGACATACATTTGCATGTATTCATAATCTTTTTTACCAACACACCAAACAAAATTATATTTAAAACATAAAATGTTAAAACAACATTAAAACCTGCCATACAGTTCAAAACAGTCTAGTGCCTTACTCAATGGCTAGTGTGAGTTGTGAATCATTGCGAGTAAATGTGTTTACAGTAGTAACATGTGATAATCTAGTATTATTTCGTGCTGGTACTTGTGTTTATATGAATTTTTTTCTCCTTGGATATACCATGACTTATGAAAAAATGCGTTGAAATTTCTTATTGCGTTTGGCTATAATTTTACCATTTTTCCATGAATTTGTGGGTGAATACTGTTTATTGTACTGGAACTGGGTGGTATCAAGAAATAGTTTTGATAGCATACAAATTTCATCTGGTGAAAGTGATGTCCATTGGGTCAAGGTCTTGTCATTGTGTAATTTATTTTGTTCAAACTTTTAATCCCAATTTGGTGAGTATGGATGTAAACAGGCTTATAACATCAAACAGTATTATTTATCCATTTCCATTAATGGATTTTGTTTAAAGATAATTAATGTAGAGGGTAATACAGGCTTAATTTGGGAGCAGTTACCTCTTTTGGGTAAAAAATTCAAAAATCATGTCATGAAAAAAGTTAATCCAGAAATATAAAAATTAAAAAAAAATAACAAACAAAAAATTTTGCTTAGATGTTTGTCTGTATCATGTATTCTGGTATTTTGTCTTACCACAAAACCCATCTGAGTAGATACACATGCATATAACAATATTTAAAGTTATTTTAGTTTTTTTCAAAACTGTCTGTTAATTTTTTTCAGTTAAAAGTTTCTATTTGTTATTTTTTGGCCTCAAATGCTCCTAAAACCCCCAGCTCAAATTCTCAGCAAGTTTCTGCTACAAGGAAACATGCCTTATTTGCACTTGATTACTGCTGCTCAAGTTCATTCTCTGTATTACCCTCTGATTTGGTACTAATTATTACGAGCTAAAGTGAACTGATGAAACTCATGATCGGTTATAATGGAATGTTCTCTTTTTTGAAAAGGTGTGGTGTGTAGCCACTTGTTGATCTCATGTGGAAATACGGATTGTCTGAAAATATTTCTCTCGTGTTAATCATTAACAATACTCTGTTCACTTTCCTTTCAAAGCCAAGGTTGGATTCTTGGCTAGTTTTTGTTTAAACAGTGGATAACTTAACAGCTCATTTAATTTCATCTTTCTAGTCCAGAATCGTAATTGCTCCTCCCTTGTCCACAGACAGTATATGGATATCTATGTTGTTTCTCAGTATATTATCTGCTGAATTTTACTGTATAGTTAAATTTTGTATGATAGAAATACATATAGTTTTTTATTCTGAAATAGACACACTAGTTTAAGGCATCTTCCACTAGTCCCAACATTTCTGTGGATTGGATTGTTTTTGGAGTAATTGCAAATTTTAATCCTTTAGCTAAAACCTCAGTTTTAACTTCACTTAAAATGGTGGTATAAAGGTATATAATGAATGCATTTAGTTGACTATAGTCAAATGTTCTAGTTGTTGGGTTCCTGTATTTTTGAATTTTTTTAATGTACTATTTTTTAAATTTTCTCATGTCGTCATAGTCTTTATGATCACTGAGGAGTTGATAAAGAAACGCTTTTTAGCTCCTAGGTGTAAGAATAATTATAGATTTGAGTTGGAACAAATGCTCGTTTATATTTCTTAAACTTATTAGAGAAGGTAATAAAGATACAATGTAATGAGAATTAGCCAGCATTGGCATTCATTTCAGTTATTTGTGTAACTACAAAGGAAACAAAATATTAAATATGGATTAAAGCATGCATTGTATACAAATAGAGCAAACATTTGAGTGATAAGACACATATCATAAAGAACTTTATTTGGGTATTTTAAAAAATGTATTTCACAAAAATTGTCACTGTGAAAACAAAGATTCATATAAATTACACATGTATCACCTTTGAAAATGGTGAAATAAAAATGTTTATAATAAATCACTTTTTATTTGTAGTATGTACATCATATTAATTTGCAAGCATTTCACCATGAAAAACCGTAATTTGCAAGAATTTAATAAAGAAGTTTCCTGTTTACCTTTCTTTACTCGTTCTTCTAAAGGACTGTGATGCAATAACTAACAGGAAATTATTATGTTTACAGTAGGTACTCTATACTAAGTGATAAACATTCTGATCTAAGCTTGTAGTCATCAAATTCATAAATTTTAATCCACCAAGTGATATGTATGAAACATGTTTCACCATTTTTTGTTTGTGAATTATAAAAATTGTTTTTTAGCTTTTTTGTGTTATGAAAAAAAAATCCTAAATATTCAAATCAGTTTTGAAATAATATTTAACTGTAAAGTTTTGATAGGATTTGTAAAGAAAGAAAGCTGTGTGTTATGTTTCTAGTTTATAATTGCTTAACTATATTCTTTAATGTTTAAGCAGGGAGGGATTTAAGAGGTCCAGAGTTCTTTAGGCCAACTGGGACACAACAAACACAGTACTGGTCAGAACACTATTTTTAAATCATTTGTTACAACAGCAGTTGTTATGTGTGAACACCTATTTTACAAGCTGGTGAAGCATGATTATAATTACACTTGGCATAAGAAATTAGTAATAGGCCTATTATATTTTAAACACTACATTATTTATCTAGTACCTTAGGCATTTTCAAAAATTAGAAGAGTGTATGATAATAGTATTCCAATAACAATATATTTACCATATACCAATGATATGTTTCCCTGTATTGTTATACACTTTTGTCATTTTGTAACATTTATTTAAAGTTTTGAAGGAAAAGTTCATATTTTCATTTCTGCACGGCTTGAAACACGTTTGCCTGTAAACAAAATAACCAGTTCTTTAAGCCAGTGAATCACTATTTTTGCCAAGAACTTTTTGCCTTTTGAGAATATATTATCCATGTTTTAACTTTCAAGCATTTCCCTTACTTTTTGCAAAGGCCTTGGTTGAAATCTTGTTATGGTTACATGTGATTTTGTCATTTACTAATGAAACACAGCTTTGAAGACAACTATAAAGAAAATTTAAATGTGATTAAAGTAATAATTAGACTATCACATAGTAGTAAATACATACATATATGTATATATTTAATTAAGAAGTGGTTTTTTTATAGTTTCTGTTAAAATTCCTTTCAGTTACATTCATTTGTGAATCATGGAAGTATTTGTATGTTAAATTATATATGTTTGAAACTACAGAAACTATTCGTAATGAGAAGATAACTTGAGATTAGATAAGCTTATATAGTTTAGAGAGAGGTTGAATGGGTAACAAGGAAAACTATTACCAAATTTAACAGGGTAATAAATGTAAAATGTATGGACAAAGTTTTGTCGAAGAGAGTTTTGCTAAGTGTGTATGGGTCCAAGAATGTGATCAACATATATTAACCAATCTGTTGATACTGTGATTTAACCAGGTAACTAGCTGTTTTTTTTTAATACTTTGTTGAACATTGCAAGTTTGGCTATAAGATAATATAAAAAATATTAATATTTGTATTAAGAGGTAACAAGTTTGCATAATATATTCTAAAGAACTTCTATGCACATATGCATAGATAGATCTTAAATCATTACTATGAATTAGACAATAATATGACTAACGTTAGAGTCTAACTTCTAATGTGTTAACAATATCTAGATGATCACTGAAGTTATTATTGTTTTCCTTATTCTTAATTGTTATGGCTGATTGTAAATAAGATATTTAGTAACACAGTATTATCAGGGTATGTTTTTTATCAGAAGGCCATGGAGAAGTTCTGGAAAATCTAATTTCATTGTTTCCACAACTCCAATTTTTATTGACAAAAGCTTTACTCCCATTACTTTTATCTTTTACGAAAAACAATCTCAATTATATGACACATAAAATGGGAAATGTGTTGACTTGGAAACACTGATCAGTAACAGGCTTTGAACTATGTACCTCTGCAAGCAAACAGCTGTAACATAATGTGACTATTGTTGGTGTAAAATAAGCTTAAGACTTGTGTGGCTGAAATTTAAAATCATTAAATTGTTGATACATGTTAGAATTGTTTTGTTTCTATCTTCAGCATAAACCCAATCAAAAATAATTAACAATGTTTCTAGCTTAAGTTCATCCATTATTGACTTACTGCTTAAAATTAGTAATAACAACAGAGAGGGAGATGCAAGCCAAATAAACCTTATTTCCACACATAAAATAGTGAAGTATCTAACATTAACCTCTTCTGTGTTGGTTGTTTTTTGGAAATGAGCTAAAAAAAAATCAGTTTTTTTTTTTTGATAGCTTATTCTTATACATGAATGAAGCAAAAGTTCTTTTATGATCTTTTATTATATTTCTACACATAATATACTTGATAAATAAATTGTTACATATCTGTATTTGTACATAATGTATATTATTTCAGTGTAACTACACTAAAGAATAGGAATGTTTTTCTCTAGTGATTATGATATGTAATTCAGAATAAATCTGATAGAGATCAGCACAAACAACATCTCAGTGCCATCTATCAAGCACTGATTGTAATATGTGATAACATGCAAATAATTAAAAATATGTTGAGAAATGATTTGCCTGAATTAACTTGGGCAATTATATTTTTGAAATGTGGAGGGTGCCTGAGTGATTTTGGGTAAATCACAGAAGGGGTTAACGACAAGTGTGTCAGCTTATATGTACCTGATTATCACCTATTATTTATACAGTGGTCAATCTAGACTGGAACATTTTGATTTTGGACCCCATTACTAGATATTTAGGGGACAATCTTCTGCTGATGAGGGACAGTAAATATCGTAAATACAGTATTATGATGTATGTTATTTTCTGTGTTCCTTTCTTTCTTTATTTCAGATCTAAAATGGTTCAATATTTTACTTTTAATCATCATACCCTGTGATGACCGATACACATGTCAGCACCTTTGACTTTGAATAATATTGTTCAAAACATTTATTGTTTTTTTATATCATTTGAATGTGGGTATTTGTTATTGGTCATGAATACTGCTTTGAAATATAAAAAGTATTATTGACCAAGAATTTCAGTTATCTGATAAGTTTTTTGTTTGGTGGAATTGCAGCATTAAACTGAAAAAATATTTAAAAACAATGGATAGAAATTGTGTGGGAAAACCACAGTATATAGTATTGTTAATGAGCTCAATAATTTGAGTGTGAACATGAGTGCTGACTTGTCAACAACTTTGAGAAGATAGAAAAATAGGCATTTACTGTTCAAATACCCCATTGCTCTTGCTAATTCGACACTTATGCATAGTGGCATGTCATGATTTATTTTCAGCAGTCAGTCAGGTACAAGTTGACTTGAAAACTGTGTTAAGTAAATATTTGGTTTTGGCTCTGCCTACATGATAGAGGGTATTTTAGCTGTGGCCAAAGTGCAGTATTTTAGGGAAAGACTTGTGGTTTTATAGCTTCTTTTAAAATAAGTATACTTAGTGGGGATTGTAAACGATGAAGAATTTGTTAGCATTTTGTTCAGTAACTTGAAGTCATTTAGAATTTATTTTAATGGCTTGTTTCATTGTTTTTTTTGTTTGTTTGAATATTTTGTTTTTTATAGTTCAGGTGTTACCGTTACTGCTAGAAAATTGTGAACAAACATTACTGCATTGTTTATAAAATATAATAAAATATTAGTCATTTAATTTTGAAGGAGTTTTGTTAAAA
>NW_013665632.1:1664002-1682548 GCF_000517525.1 Limulus polyphemus | reverse complement strand
AAATCATTAAATTAGATTTTGTAAAATGATAGTTTGATCTTGGAAATCGTGGATTTTTTTTCTCCCATTGAAGCCTATGTGAACCATAGTGTATGTAAAATTATGTATATATATATATATATACATAATTCAAATATATATATATATATATATATATATTTGAATATATATATTTAAATAAAAACAGTAATTTAAGATGTAAAAAAAGCCAATAATATTTGGAATGTTGGTTATTCCAAAACACGTATCTCTGTGAGGTATCATATAATTCCTCTAGTTATGAAGAGTTATATTTATATAAATAGAACTGAACACCCACATCAGCTGCATGTTTTAGTGCAGTTGTGAGTTTGTGTGAGATTTAAGAAATTATGATTGGGTATTATTATACATGTTTTTTTTACCTGTTGTTTTTTAGAGAATCATGGCAGAGGCAAGAAGTGCTGTGGCAGAATTGCGAGTGAAAGAGATTGAAGAAGGTCACAACTCAACAAAAGATATTATTCGTGCATGGAGAAAAGCTCTTGTTCGCCGTTTCTACAGAACACGGTAAGCCTTAAACAAGATTTCAGTTCCTTTGTCCTAAGGAAGTAACATCATCTTTGATAAAAATGTAAAAGTTTTATTGAGATTTTACATATTGCATAATGTATTTTTAGAACATATGATTATTATTTTTTAAGTGTCGTGTCAGGTATCTTCATTAAATTTTTAAGCCATCCATTTATGTTTACTTTCCAAAATTAATTCAAAAATATTGTGAAACCCAAGGCACTTATTGTATCAGTGAAAAGCCTCAAGAAAGAGAAGTTACCACTAATTTCAAATTGCTAAATATAACACAACAGTCGGTCTTTATGAGAATTTTGAACTCTTTGATAAAAATTACTGGGTGATATGATTGTGGAACACCATGAAATGCAAAAGCCTTTTAAAAGTTATAGGTGTAATTGTAGTTGGCATGTTTTTAAAAAATGTTATGTATAATGATCATAAATGATTATGAAAAATAAAAACACATTCAGAAAGTAAAATCAGAGACTGTAATTCTAATTGAACTATTTTCACATAGATGTTGAGGTCTTAATCTGGTCATTTCTTTTTAAGCATAGTCTATGATATTTGCCAAAGCTAAATATTGTAAATGATTGAACAATATTTAATCTATTTGATAAGTAATTAAATAGATTAAAATATTGAGCCTAACATGCATGTATCTAGAGATGCTTTGATATTACAAATGTAGAGCCTTTGAAACAACAAATAAAGCAATGTACTGATGTCAATCAACAGTAGAAAAAGAAGATAATTTCTGATATGATATTTTACCTCTTCTCACAAAAAGCTTTTTCAATTAGTACTGCCCTCTATCAGCACAAAGTTTTTGCTCGCCACTAACCTTTTTAACTCCTGCTTTTTTTTGTATGTCTACATGTAAATGATCATGCAGTATCACACTACAAATAGGAGTGTGATGCTACTCCCATCATAACTTGTGCCCCATCTAATAATGCACTTGTTAAGCACTTCTCTATTGTCAGTCTTACTGTTAAGACATGTTTGTAATCATTGTCTTTCATGCAATATTGTTTTTTAGATCAATTTTTTTTTATAGTTACTTTGTGTTTCTTTAGTTGGAGTTTATACTTTGAAAAGTATGCACTCATAGTTTCAAGTACTTACAACTGCTACTACTGTTCCTACTCAGGCGGGATTACCTACCATGTTTTCAGGATCGGGCTCACAGTTATTGGCTGATGACATCACTTCTATGATTTGTAAAGAATTGTCTCATTTTATTCAACAGTCACCACCACCTGAGGAGTATCCTGTCTTGCCTGCACCTGGTATGTCTGAGAGGGAGGACGAGAACTTGGATAGCCTTTCCCTTCCAGATAATCTTTCTCAGTCACTGAACAGGCTTCCTTCCCCCTTTTTTGAATTTATAATTCAGGTATGATCAATTTTGTCTTTATCTCCTGTTTCCTATTAGTCTACCCCTACCCTCCTTGGTGACGAAGCTTTGGGTAAATATCTGGTTTTTGCACCATCACCAGATATTGGAGTTCATACTAGTTATTTTGGGGAACAATTGAGGTCAGAATTCAGTATGCCTTATCCCCCATTTTCATCAGATGATCATGTTTTTGCATTTCATCATGCCAACTAACCCTTTTTAGACTCGCAATGTTTGGAAAATGTTATTCCTTTGTGGGGTTCGGACCCAAATACCTCAGTTTCTGTTTTGCAACCTCAGTTTTTCCATCTTTGTCTTACAATGTCTACTATTCTCTGTGCACTATCCTCCCTTCATCTTTTGGCGGAAGCTATTCATTGGTCTTTTGAGGATTTTTCTGAGGTATCTCGTAAGCTTTTCTTTGCTGCCATGGCTCACCTCTCCTCTTCTGCTCTGGATTTACAGATGTGGTTGATATGCTGTTGGGATCTTTTGGATTGGGATGCTCTGTTGTCCAGAGTTAATTTACCTGCTTCTTCCATATGGAATTTACACATGGTACCGTTTTTATAGGAAGAAGTTTTTGGGGGTCTTCTTGACAGTTTGGAGTTTAGGGTTGAATCAGCTCATTTATATCATTCCATTTCTTCTTTGGCTTCTTGTTTGTCCCAACCTCCTGTTTTTGTATCGGTTCATGCCCCTCTCCTTCTACCCCTTTGCTAGTCCCAGATGCTCATTCTTCAACTTTTTGCAATTGCTTGGTTGTCCATCGTCATCTTCAGGGCACTCAGTGTCAGTGACATGGTACTCTGGTTGGGGTTGATGATGGCTAGGCTATTTCACTTTGCCCATGTTTGGTGGACTTTTATGGTCAATCCATGGGTTTTGAAGGTAGTTTCCCAAGGTTTGACCCTACGTTTTCTGTCTTCTCCATCATTGTCTCCACATCCAATTTCCCTCCCCCTTCCATGGGATGCTGTTTCATGCCAGCATTTGTTGGAGGCAGTTCAGGATTTAATTCAAAAGGATGCCATCAAATGAGGAGATTCTTCTTTTCCGGTATTTTATTCTCGTCTATTTATCATTCCCAAAAGAACATGAGACTGGCACCCAGTGATTTATTTGTCATCTTTGATCTCTTCCTTTTCATTCCCAAGTTCACCACGGAGTTGTACTTAACTCTTCGTTGGGTTTTCACTCCAGGTCTGTGGATGATGAAAGTTGATGTGCCAGATACTTATCTGCATATTCCCATCTTCTCAGCATCTTGACATTTCCTTTGCATTGTTCATCATGGATGAGTTTTTAATTTCCAGGCTCTTCTGTTTGGTCTAGCCTCTGCCCCTTTGTGTTTTGCCAAGTTGTTTGGTCATTTGCTTGACAGCTTTATTCCCAGGGCCTTCATTTTCACTATTACATGGATGATTAACTACTGCTGGCATTCTTGCATGATGACTCTGTCCTCTGTACTTGGTTTCTTCTTTGGGAAGCTGCCTGGGTCAGTTGGCTCATCAAAGTAGAGAAGTCATTCCTCACACCTACTCAGTTTCTGGTTCATCTGGGTGTTGTTTTTCAATTTACTTTTCAGTAGGCCCAGCCTTCTCCACTTCATTGGTTAGATATGGAACAGCTAGTTTACAAGGTCTCCTTCTGCATGATAGGTGCTATTTCTTTTGGGGATGTAGGCCTCTCTTGAGGTGCTCATTCCCCTAGTTGTGCCCACATGCACCATCTCCAATAGGATGTAATCAACCAATGGAGCTTTGTTTGAGATCTCCTGGAGGCTCCTCTTACCCTTCCCTCTCCCTTACTTAAGGACTTTGCCTGGTGGATGGATCAGACCAATACTTTGCTTTGTCCAGATTGTCACATTTTTACTGATGCTTCCCTTTCCAGGTTGTGGAGAATATGTTGATGGTCTTTAAGTGTTGGGAAGGAGGACTCTTCTAAAATCCACTCTACATATCAATATCTTGGAGCTTCTTGCTATTCAGTAGGCTGTTCTACACTTTTGGCTGTTTCTTTGGAGACAGGTGGTGATGGTGTATTCAAACAGTTTGATGATGGTGTCCTACATCTCCACTCAAGGAGGCATCTGGTTGAGGGACCTTTGTTTTCAGACATTGGATCTTCTGTATTAGACCCATGGCCATCACATTTCTTTGCTGGCATGTTATATTCTGGGTGCTATTAATCTGGTGGCAAATCTGTTATCCCGAACTGACAAGATTCAACCAATGGAGTGGTCTTTGGATCTTATCATTTTTCGGGAGTTGTGTGCTCATTGGGATATTACTAATTTGGATGCCTTTGCATCTTCTCTCAACATCAAACTTCCCCATTTTTGGGTCCCTGTTCCTTATCTGCAAGTGGATGCTTTCAGCCAGAATTGGATGAACAGTTACCTATGTTTTTCCTCTTATTTGGCTTCTTCTTGTCCTTTCAGTAGTTTATACCCCTCTTTGTTGGATTCTGTTGGCGGCACCATGTTGGCCAGCTCAGATGTGGTTTCCACTTCTACAATGTTTGTTGGTGTCACCACCTGTCCATCTCCCTTTGTCTCCCATGCTGCTTCATCAGTTTCACTCTGGTGTGTGTCATCCTTTCCTTCCCACACTACATCTTCATGCGTGGCCTTTGTCTGGTCTCTCGCCAGGAGGTCCAGACTTTCCAGGCATGTTGCCTCTTTGATTTCCTGTTCTGTTCACCTTTCTTCATTGGTTGTTTACCAGTGTAAGTGGACTACATACTGCTCTTGGTCTCTTGTGCCAGGGTTACTATCCTTCTCTAAGCCCCTGTCACATGAAGCCAAGTGAAAAAGGATGTCAAATGAGGAATGGTAAGATTCAATTTCCTTTGTTGCTGGTTGCTGGATGGCTTTGTCTACCACTTTCTGGTTTATTGAACTTTTGTTAGTATTCCAGTCTCCTGTCCTGTCTGTGTTATTTTGTTCTTTTTTTCCATTCCTCCTCCTCCATGCACTGCCTCACTTCCTGATTTGAACCTCATTGTGGTCTTTCAATCCCTTACTCAGCCTCCATTTGAACATTTATAATATTGTTCTTCATATCACCTGTTGTTGAAGTCACTGTTGCTCTTGTTGTTGGCGTGTGGTCACTGTTGTTCTGATGTTTTTGCGATCAATGTTTACTGTATTTTGTATTATTTTTCCTTTGTTCTTCTTTTTCCTAACCATTTTTTCCTATCCAAGAATTCTGCAGCCTGGCAGGGTAATTCTACTTCCTTTCCCATTTCCCTCCTCTTTATCTCCCATCTTTATGACCACTCAGATCCAAATCACTTTTTATGTCAGGTCAGAGCAATCTGATGGTATCTGACATGCACTGATCCCTTCTGTGATTCCTGTGTACCTTTATTTGTACCTGGAATCCTGCTGTTTCACATGATCTTTCCCTCATACACTTACACGTTGTATTTGTCATGTCCTTCACCTGGTGTATTCTTCCTTTTCTCAGGACAATTGTCATTTTTTTGAGGGTCTGTTTTTATCAAATCCATCAACTGACCGTGTCCCTGCCTGCCCATTACCATTTTCCTTCAGAGGACATCATCAGTGCAGGTAAGTGGACTACCCCACACACCTTTATGTCCCACTACCTCTGTCGTGTCCATTTCCTGCTCTGTGGGTTTTTGCTCACCTCCATTCACCATTTTACACACTTTTGTTTCTTTGTGATTGGTAAGTACTCATTTTCTTTTCATTTATAGGGACTTCTTGTTCAAAAGTTATTAGTATCAAATCTGCTCTGTATATACTGTATGCCTGATAGATGACCATAATGTTAATGCACTTCTTTCCGTAGACCTGATGTATAATTCTAGATGCCACCAGGTGTTGGTTGTTTGACTGTATCCTATCATCATCTATGCATGGATGTTGATAATTCTTACATATCCTGACATACCACAGGTTCATTTTATGCACACCATTGAGATGGGGTGTTCCGTAGGACCAGTCATATATGTCTCATGGTCTTTTGCATCTTAAATATGTTTGTCCGGGACTGTACACTCAGACTTCATGGGTAAAGCAGATAGGGATTACTGCCCATTTCTGATGCTCTGTGGCATTCAGTCTCTTCTTACTGCAGACCTGATGTACAATTCCAGATGCCACCAGGTGTTGGTTGATTGAATCCATCCATGTGGTAGCTCTGCTTTTCAAAATAAGGTATTATGGTCTCCGTTGCACTGTCTCCAGTGCTGCGTGCCTTCAGACTCTCCAATGCATTTGTTCCCCCCTTTTAGTGGAATATGGGAGATGAGTTATTGGTAGAGAAGCTCATCTTCTTTCCCTGTACCCATTTTTGAGGTGAAAGGTAGAGGACCCTCTTCCCACCACAGAAGTGATGTACAGTTCAAGATATCACCAGGTGTTGGTTGAGGTTGAACTCCCAGTTACAGTATGTCATGCCCTAGCCACTCGACACAAAGGGGTCTCCATCATGATGAAAACATTTTGGGGTCCCTCCATGTTTCTGCCTTTTCTTTTTTGGGACAATTTAACATATCTGGCTCGGAAGTGGTTCGGTCTCCCCACAGGTGTGATGTTTCTAAATCCTTTTCCACACCTCAATGTCTTTATTTAGGTGCTTTGTAAGAAAAGGTAAGATTTTGTGTTGGAAGTTAACATTTTCCTAAACTGAAAATGTATTTCTGAATAGATATTTACCTCCTATCACATTTTCCACCTGCCTTCCCCACTTCCAGTGTATTGGTTAACTTTGTCTTTGTTACTGCCTACGAGATCAACTTTTGGTGAATCATTTATCATTTTGACTCTTTTTCTCTGTTTCCGTCCTCCATTGCAGTTTAGATGTTCTGGCTTTTAGCATTTCAGAGGTAAGTCTGCTTAAATGTAATTTTATTTTTCAGAATTAAAATGAATTTCAAAAAAGCTCTTCTAATATACACTCCTGCCCTTTTCACCACAACTGGGAAAATTATGGTTTACCATTATGACTGCAACTAAGAAATGTGGATTATGGTGAGAAAACAGAGCTTATGTATAGTCTCAAACACATGCACAATAAGTCATTTGAAAGGTGGGAGAGTTAAGAACTCTGGTTAAGTTGATACATGCTCAACATTGTGTCAATGACATTTACTATATAAAGTCATGTGATTGTTGACAGAATAAAAACAGACTCAACATGGAAAGGTTTTCAGTGCTTTTGAGGTACATATTTCTTTGAAATTCATTTTACTTTGAAAAATGTAAAAACTCTGTTGAATTGGGTCCTACACATCTATATGGAAGGGGTTGAACAAACCTAAGATTTTAATGTTAGGATGGAATTTAGTCATGTGGAATTACATGCTTACATAACTATAGTGTTACATAAATATTGACTGTTTATGATGCTTGTAGTTCTTTAAAGTGAAAAATTACAGTGTTATCCAGTTTATACTAGTATGAGTATGACATTTTTGTCTAACCTGCAGGCTTAAACTGTCTTTATGTTATAATCCTCTACTTGCACAAATTTTTTCATTGATACCTTTATACAGTTAAAAGTGGTAATTCAACAGTATACTGTGGTGTGTAGTGTTCTGCAGTTACAGTATTTTTATACTTTATATTTATACCAAATCTATCTAACAAGAGTTCTTTCCATGCTTTTTTTGTAATTTTATTCATAGCACATGTAAGCTACAAAGATCACCCCTTTCTTAACCATTGTATAGAAAATATTTGTACCTGCTTTAGATAGTATTAAATCTTATTTCATTTTGTTCAGTAATGTAGAAGAATTCACTTCTTATTCCTAACTAATTACCTTTTTTTTACTTAAATAATGAAGTTTTGGTTGCATGACCAATCAACAGTTAAAACAGGTAATGTTGTTAATTACGTAAGTAATCAACAAGACTTTGTTGCAGGAACAAGCAACAATCAAATCAGATGTCACTGTTACATGTATATGCATTCAGATATACTGATGTCAAATAGAGAAGTATTAAGTAGCCAAATACTGTACAACAGGTTCTAAAAATGTTAATCAGAAAGTAAAATAAACACAGAAAAGGAAAACAAACAAAAATTATTTTATTTATACGTGCTAGGACAGAATGAAACCATATCACAAGATAAAGACAGGAATATTATGCATATTTAATGGAATTAAACCCTCTAACTCATACTGACTTGTATATATTTCTGTACCACTTCTTGAAATGAATATGATCCCACTCCAGGAAGACATGATAGAGAAACAGGACAAAGCAAGTATAAACATTACACAATAATCATTGTGGTATATAAACTTTGTGTAAGTTAGAGGATTAATGTATTGTTACTACATCTGAACATTCAAATTAAAAACTTGTTTAAAAATGTTTGTTAAAAACTCTTTAAACAATATTTAAAATATTGTGTACTTTAAATTTTTATTTAAATTGAGTTTTTTAATTAAAATTTGTTCATTCAGTTTACAGTAATATTACTTGTGTTCTCTATGTAAAGTATACTATATTATTAATTTATTGTTATTTTCATTAACAGTAGTGGTCATAGTAGTTATTATATTAAATGTCATTACTTTTATTTTGATTTATTGTTAATTATTATAAAGATGGTTTTGTACTCTTAGCTCAAAATATGTAATTAAGATTAACCTAAATCTCCTAAGCTGACCAAACTTTATGAGATATTATCGCTAATAGCAAGGGTATTGAACTTATTAGATAATCCATTCTAATCTTTATAAATAGAAGCTTAATAATAGTATATTTAATTAGCTATAATGATCTCCAGGATGATTTTGAGTTTCACTCAAACTAAATAATTTACTCTGATCAGAAGTTATTATTATTTCCTGACTGCATGCAAAAAATTTGGAAGAAAATTCAAAAACATTAACTAGAATATGGCAATATAAAGATCTATATACATATTTTCTTTATTTGGTTTGTAAGTGGGAAACATAGAGGCATAGGTTACATATGTAACCAAAAAACATGGCTCCAGGAAGAAGCAACAGTCAAACTGGATATGATTGTGAATTGCATGTACTATACATTATTTAAGCAGATATAACAGTAACACATGAATGTCCATAACTAAGCTGATATTGGATATTTTATACATGAATATGTACATTTGTATTTCTTCATATATCTCATAAGCAGTTTTAAAATAATCAGACGGTAGTGAAAAGCTAATGAAACATCATTTTTAATGTTGGCTGTCAGCCAGATAGTTTTATTATGCACTAGCTGGAGTACCCATTTGTTGGACAGGTGAAATACAAGCTCGTTTGTAATAAAGAATAGGAAATTATGTTTCTATTATTATTTTCTTAACATAATAAACATTAAAAATGCAATAAAAATACATAAATGTACCAGTACTAAAAATAAAGACATACTGTTTTCAAGAATTCTAACAATAGTGGTTGCATAGTTAATTCTGATGCTGATGGATATACAACATTGGTAGTTTTTTTCCCCATGGCCTTGCTCATGTCACCCTGCATCAAGTTTGGTGCTTGTTTATATTCCAAATTAAATTCCTATCAAGTAAACTTATTTGTAGAATCACATTATCATTATTTTTCTTTTGCATTAACTGTCAAGTAGGAAAATGGTTTTCCATATGTTTAACTATTGAATTCAGCAAACAAATTTCAGAAAATCTTTATGCAGTATTATTATGCTTAGTCTAGTACTGTAGTTAACTAGTATCAGGATAAAATGTTTTGTTTACCTGTATATTTTGCAATAGCTTGTTAGTTTGCCATTACAGTTTACAAACCTCTATTACAAGTACATGTATTTCTTCTAGTGTGTGGTAAATAAGTGAAGGAACTAATAATAAAATATATATCTGTTTCAGATAATTTATACAGTAAATGTAAGAATAAGTCATCAATTGGCATATTATTAAAAGAAATGCAGAGGCTTGTGTAAACTTATTTGTACAAGCTGTTTGGTTTTATATATATATATATATATGTGTGTGTGTGTAAACACATATACGTGTATGTATACATGTACACATATGCACAGTTGTACCAACTATATGTATATTTGTATATTCTTTTGCTATTAAGTAGTGCAGAGCTTATGTATTACACAGTTGTTCTACAAAATGTCTGTTTGTACCAGAATTTGCCTAAGTAGATAAAGATTTTCAGTTTAATTTGATATTAAAATGAGGGCAAATTATAAATGTACTTATACACCGTTTCTGTATAAAATTGAGAGACTGTTATGTGCCACTAGATGTTCATTTACTAACAAGATTTACTTTTGTGAGATTTTATTATTCTGTAGCTGATAACTCCTATTTATATTTATTGCATAATGTACCTATGACCTTGGATCTGTACATGTAGTTGAAAAGCTTGTGTTGACTTTTTTCTTGCCCTGAAGGTATTATAAACCTATTATAGGAGTTGGAATGCCAGCTTCATGAAGTAACTTTTCCTTGCTGTATTAAAGGAAAGAATTAGCATATATACTTTTTCTCTCTGACACACATGTTAGTAAAGGAAAATCAAGCAAAGGGTATAATATCATGAATGACTTCAATATGTGGTGCAATCCAACTAAAAATTTAATTTCAAACCCTCCTTAAGTAGTAATGCAAAAAAAAGAGCATTAAAGAGACAAAAGAAAACTGAGTTAGAAGAACAGAAAGTAAAAAACTGGTCCTTAAAGGTGCTGAAGATGTATGAATATTAGCTTTTCATAAAACAATTCCTTACTCTTTTAAGAACTGAAAAGTCTGTAACTTCTATCACCATATTTTCATAAAGGTTAACATGCTAAAGTTCAAATTTTTTAGAACCATCAATGTATAAGAAAAAGATAAAATATTGTGTATGCAGTGGTCCAAATAAGACTTAAACTAGCTGCCAGTATTATAGTATCTTGATAGATAGCCAGTGCTCAGTAATGATCTGGACCATATGATGCAATAAAATAATATAAAAATAGTAATAATAATTCTTTTTTTTTTTGTTGCTTAAAAGTTTTCTCACTAACTTATAATTCATGAGTTACAAACAGACATAACTTAAAATGAATTGTTCTAAGTTTGTAATGCTTTGTATAAAACTTCATAAATGTTGATTTTCTCTTCATTTGCGTTTGCTACTTGCTTTTCAATTTTATTTTTACGGAACTATTCATGCATAGATTGAGGCCCGGCATGGCCAGGTGGTTAGGACGCTTGACTCGCAATCTGCTGGTCGCGAGTTTGAATCCTCGTCACACCAAACATGCTCGCCCTTTCAGCCGTGGGGGTGTTATAATGTGATGGTCAATCCCACTATTCATTGGTAAAAGAGTAGCCCAAGAGCTGGCGGTGGGTGGTGATGACTAGCTGCCATCCCTCTTGTCTTACACTGCTAAATTAGGGACAGCTAATGCAGATAGCCCTCATGTAGCTTTGCGTGAAATTCAAAACAAACAATCATGCATAGATTGAGAGAGTATAATAATTAATTTCTGTAATTAAGTATCATGTAAGAACTTCATAGATAAGTAATGTATTTTATATTCCCTCTTTATATAATTTTGATTATCTTGTGTAAATTCATATTCAGAATTTAAGAGTTTGTAATGTTGTGAATGAAGAGAATCTTATTGAATAAGCATCATTGTCACTTTGTGTTTTGTGAAACTTTTTATATGGTTGAATTCATTGGATACTAGGAATGAAAGAGTAGATTGGTATACTTTACACATTCGAGTGAAACTTGTATGAGGCTTATTATATAAATGGTTTTTATAATGTTATTTTTATAGGCATTTAATGTATCGATAGAGAAAGTCAACAAATACATTATTGAACTTGTGAATGAAATTCCATGTGTTTGTAAAATTTTAGTATCTATGATACAATTGAAAGTATTTTTAGCAAATTTGAGTTATTTTTTAATAAAAAATGTTTTTTAAAAAGTAATCCAGAAAACAATACATACATACATAATTAAATGTCTTTATATGCCAGTGTCAAATTTTTAGTCATTTTCAATGAAACGTGTTCACAATATCAATATTTAGAATGCAATTTTTTTGTAATTGTAATAATATTTCTAGTTTCTTTAATAATGTTTTTAAACCCATATAAAAACTTAAGTTCTGTTAGCAAGGGTGGTAGTTTTTTGTTTACAGAAAATTTTCATTGAGTTTTGGGGGGAACTATGAAAGATCAATAGGAACATTTCTTATAGACTGTATGTATAAACTGTGCAAAACAGTTTTGTGTAGATTTATAATGTACCACTAGGTGATAACTTAATATCTGTTAATTTTCATTTATTATCCTCTTTTATACCCACATTATCATTCACTGATGCTGGTTTTTTTTTAATGTGCAAGTGTCCTCATTAATAAACCTGTGAAAAAATAACTGACATTATCAGTGGTATGAAGGAAGTTAAATAGGCCTCATGGACAGTGGGTACAGAAAAACTGACATTCTTGGCCAACGTTTTGGCATTGTTTGTAACTCCTGTCTGAATTATTAAAGCAATGGCAAAAAGATTATAAGGTAGATGAACTGCATGTCAAATTATTCTCAGCATGGTTAACTAATCGAAATATTTCAAGTGCCAAGCTACAGTGCCTACAAGTCCGATTAAAACAACTTGGTTAAGAAAAAGTAAAGCAGAAAAATAAAATTCACAAAGCCATTTCTAAAGCAAGATTAAGAGCAATTATAAAATTAATAAAAATCAGCAAGAAACCCATCAGAAAACAAGGCTGTTGTCCTGAATCAAGTGCTGAAGTCCAGAATAATAATGCAAGAGAAAAGCATCTCTGTCGAGGAGTCCACTGTGACTTTGTCAAAAGTGCAAGTGAAAGGTCTGGGACAAGAAATGCTGAGGAAGCAAGGTTACCTTTACTAAAGGCTGGGGATTTACCATCCAGTTGAGCAAAGTCCAAAAAGTGTAAAGAAAACCTCAGTTATGGACTGGATCAAGACTGTCAAATAAAAACATAGGTTACGGATGAAAAGAGACCATTCAGCCCATCTTCTTCCTTTGATTGTTGATCCAAAAATCTCAGTTAAATTGTTTCTTGTATTTGTAGTGCAAGTGTTTAAATATAAACTGCAAAAAAAATTCTGACTGGACCTTTCTTGAAACGTATATTTCCAGTCTTGGCTACTTTGCTCTACTGCCACCTCAGTATGTGTATGGTTATCTCAACCTATATTTCCACATCATGTTAACAGTAATAACATACTGTCTGATGTTTTTAACAATCCAAGTTCTCATTTTAAGAATTTAGTATTTATTCAAAACTGATAGGGCATTATTTAATATTTAACTCAAACCCAAATTTTGAAAATAGAATATATATATATATATATATATATAAATAGGTGGTTTTTAATAGTCTTAGGATGGTATAATAAATTGTAGAAAAATGTTCTGTCTTAATACAATTTTCAGGTTGAGAAAAGTAACAAAGTAAACAAAATATTTTTCTGCCAATTTTTGCATCTAAAAGAAATATAATTGTGCATTTATTAGTTTGAACATTTGTTTGTGTGTATATAAAGCATATGTATGTGCATATTCCAGGAATTCTATTCACAATGGTATGTGGCCAACATCTATATCTAACCTCATCCTAGCAGTTGTTATTTTTCTTCTTTTATTACTTTGTGAACCAGACTTTACATCATCTCTCAACATGTGGCTCTGGCAAGTAGACTTACTTTTACACCTTCCAAGAGGTATGTTTAATGGTTAAGCTGATCTTGAATTTAGACATTAAATGTTTTTTTTTACTAAAGAAATAAAATTTTTTATAATTTGATTTTAGAAATGTTTACTCACTTCCTCACAATAAAGAACTATTACCTTGCACCAGTGCAGTGAAAGATTTTTACACGTGCCACAAGTCTTGAATGAAGCTTGCTTCTATACATATTAATATGTATTGCAAAAGTCTTTGATTTAATCACCATATTACTACAGCTTTCCACCAGTAGAGGAGTGAAAGATTTTCTGTGCACAGTAATCCTCATGAGCACTAGCATTTGAACCAAGGGACAAATTAAAGACACTGGAAGTAGAGCAGAAAGGTGGGAGGTTTTAGAGAGATGTATCTATCTGAAATACATTTTTAGGTAAGAACTTTAGAAACATTTACTCACCCTATGCACAATAAAGAGTTAGAATCCCACATTGAAAATAATGGAGGGGCTGGAGCAGATAAAAGAAATTGCAAAGAATTTACCAGTCATTTGAGCAAAGTCCTGAAAGCCAAAGACAACCTCAGTTATGGATTGGATCAAGACTGGCAAATAATAACATAGAAAGGTGCTCACATTTGTTGCAGATTTTTGGAATGAGAAGTATTGCCTGTGAGGCATTACTAGCCACTTGATGGGTTCCATCATCTCTAGTGTGTGAGACATAATAATGATGATGAGGGAGCTATAAAAAGAATTAATTCTCACTTTACTTGACTTTACTGGGAAGATTGGAGAATGACAACTGGAGGGAACCAAAGTAATGAGAGACAAATGAGTTAGGGATCATCCACTTTTCTGCCTGTAAGTTCTCATGAAAAGTTCATTGACAGTGTGAGGCAAGAGGAGCTACGAGATAATGAACATGATGGGAGGTCATCTGATAAAATTGACAGGCATCCCCTCTCATGGAAAAACAAAGAAACCAAATGAGTTGATGAATCCGATCAGTAAAAGTGGAAGGTGATAAGCTACGAGAAGAAAAGAGATTCTATTGAAAGAAAATACAATGACAAGCATCACATACGAGAGCAGAACAACACTAAACTGCCTTAATATTGTACAAAAAACAGTCTTGGTCAGAATAATTGTTGTAAATTATAGAAAGCACTCGCGTATCTTCCTTAGGGGGAAAGGAGTGTTCCCTGTGGTAAATATTGCAAGAAGCTTCTAAGGCAAAAAAGTGATAGCAATGGCTCACATAAGCAAGGGGAAGAAAATATGTCTATAACATACGATTAAAAGAATAGAGACTAGGTGCTGAGGGGAGTTGTAAAGGCAGCAATGATAGGACTCTCATAGTGGGAGCAACTCCACTGAAAACACCAGAGAAATGACAGAGAAAGACCAGTTTGTGGGAAGAATGTGGTCTATGCAAGATAGTTGATCCAACATGTGGTTATGGGCCCAAAACAGAAAGTCTAGAGGAAGGACGACAGAAGTCCTAAGAGCAAGTACTTTCATCTACTGAAAGATGAGAGAAAGATGATGGTAAGCCTGCTGAGCAGTCAACTTTATAAAAATGTAAGTATATAGAAACTGCTCCTGAAAACCAGACCCTGGAAGTGCATCAGTTGTCTTGAATTGTACCCCACCTGAACAGAGGCATTAGTGAGAAGCTTTGTTTGTAGGTTTAGTTGTCGACAAGCACAAAGCAACACAAAATGGCACCTGTGCTGCAGTCATCACAGGTATGGAAATCAGCATATGTGAGTGTTATAAACCGTTAGACTTAGTACTGAGCCCTAAGGGCTCCAAACAGATATAAGTTTGGGTGAGGTGGGGTAAGAGGAATGTCTAGGATTGTGTAGGATTGAGTGAGTCACCAAGCAGTGAGAGAGGAAAAGAAAACAGAAGAATACTTGTAGAGGTGGGAGCATTGTTCATGGCCAATAGTGTCTGCAAAACTCTTCATGGCAGTAGTGCAAGGTAATAGCTTTTTGTTGTGCAGAGAGGTAAGTATTTATCTGAAATACATTTTTCAGGTAATGAAAATGTTAACTTTGTACAAAGGTAAAAGTACTTTGATTTTATGATAGAAGTATTTTGAAGTGGCATTCATTCTGCACTTTGTACATAGGAATATATGCACATCTTAACATTCTTGGTTTCATAAGGTCTTAAAATAATATACTACACACATCATAGTTTATTTTTGTTTGACCACAGGATAGTCCTTTCTGCTGCAAAATGTATACAGTCTATATATGGTTTCAAAATAAAATAATTGTCTTTTAGTACTCCATCCAGAATGCAGATCTAAATCATATATACATTTGGAACCATTTGGAGATATTAACTGGTAAGCTTAGACAGCTTACTATTTGTTTTCAACTGTTAAAGCTTTTGAAACAGTGACGGAGACAAGTGCCACAAATACTTGTTGAAACCCAGTTGAGATCATTACTTGCAGAAAAACTGCTATTATCAGTGTGGCCCAGTGCTTAGTGGAGCAAGTTATAGATCTGAGTTTCAGTGGTTTACATTCCATTACATATATTAGAGCCATGGATGTGTTATAAGAGTGACAGTTAAATCCCACTTTTCAGTCTGATAAGAGTAAACCAAGAGTTGGCAATGAGTGGTGTTGATTTTCTGCCTCCCCTCCAGTCTGTCACTTCAACATTGGGGATGGCTAGAACAGATAACCTTCATGTATCTTTGTGCAAAATTCCACAAATAAACACAATTTGCATCCTCCCACCTCCATTACTGTGGAAAAACTTGTGTTTTATTAACTGATTTATGCCGTAATCACAATTACATTTGAATACAAATACATCTAACTGTTAGGTGTGTGTTTGGCAAAAATAATATTATTGAACTCATCTGTAAATCACGTTTATTCATGTATCTTTAAATATGCACACACACAAAGTATGTTTTCACTTATTGCCAAATTATATATATATATATATATATGTGTGTGTGTGTATGTATATATATACTTCAACATACTAATGACTTTACAAAACAGTTTTGTTTATCTTCCATTGATATGGAACACAAGTTAATTAAAATGAGGTACATTAATTATCATAAAAAAATTCTAAAAATGAATTTAAAAATTTATAACTTTTTGTGAGTAAGATAATCTATATTACAATATGCAGTTCATTGTCACGCATTATGACATTTAATGAAAATGTATTCCAATTTGTGTAATAGTTTTATTAAGAAATTCCAAAAGGGTGTCTGTTAATCTATAAATAGAAAACTTTTTTGCATAAGTTATGTGTCTTAGAAATCAACAAAAATCATTGTTTTTTTTCTTTTATATACACGTAATTAAAAAAAAAATCTAACAAAACAATATAAACACAAATCTTTGTAAAATACCCACAGATTTTTATAATGGTTTGTAATTGTGAGCTAAATTGCATGTATCTTTGTTATAAAATTGTTATTCTTCCTAGCTGAGATGGGCTTAGTCTGCCTTGAGGGCAAAATTCTACCATTGAACTAAAAATACTGTAGAAAATCAACTTTTAGTCATATATTTTCATCCATTAAGAAAATGCTTTAGTGATTTTGTATCAGCCCTGATGAAGGCACAAAGGCAAAATATAGGTTGAATTTAAGTTTTTTTTTTAATTATCTGGAAAGGAAAGGTTGTTTTTCTAACTTTATTGTCAAAAGTATGTTAGATTGGAAAGTTATTCAAGAAAAATATTTATTTAATTCTATACATAAAATCTAAAATATTTCAAATTTTGATTTTGGATTTATTTTAACTCGCTAGATAAGAATTTCCTGAATTTTTATGAACATAATATGGCACTCATAACTCCCCCTTGGAGGACATTTGAAATGAAATAGAACTAATTTGTCCTAATAACATGAATAAAAGTGTATCAATCTGTAGCCAATCACTGTTTCTCAACCTTGATTTTTGTGGTGTGATATAATTTTCTATATCTCAACTTCAGAAGTCACAGGCTGCTAACATAAAAACATCTCTTCTTTTTTTTTCCATTATTTACAACTGTAAAAGCTGAATAGGCTTCCATTTCAGCATAGATTTTCACAGAGATTGGAACATTGTGTTAAAAGCTTAGGTTGGTGATATTCTGTTAGTTTACAAACGGGTATTTGTGAATGATATCTGCTACAATTACAGTCCTGATTTTTTTTTAAAAGCTTTCAAAGATCTTCTTTTATCATTTTATACTTCATTTGAACTAAGATGTTGAAATGTGATATGAATTTTGTGTGTGGGTGGAAAAAGATGAGGTACATTTTATTAAATGATTTTTGCATCCCACAATATAAAATTTCATATTGCTGATAAGGACATGGTGTTAGGCCTTGTCAGTGTAACGAAATCTTAAAAACATTCATATTAAGCAGGATAATAATTTAAGTATTTTAAATGAAACTTTTTTCTTGAAACATTTAAACAAGTCGGCTTGCTTATAATTTTGGTAAGGGATGAAAGTTATTTTCATTGTATGAAAACACAGTAAAACTGTAAGCATTGTTTTTTTTTACTCAAAATAAAGATAGAAGTTACAGTTTTATGAAATAAAATTCTTATGCAAAAGTTTTAAAAGACTGTAGGAAGACAAAAATCAATGATTAGATTACATTACAAAGTTAAGCATTTTTTAATTGTTTCTTAAAAGATGTCATGATGAAATTTTCTAAAAGTTTGAGTTTTGTAATTTCATTCCAATATCAGATATAAAAGTAAGATCTTTTATTTGCAAAAGCTGTGTAATTTGTAGAAATTAATTCTGAAGTTACCAATGATTTCATCAAACATTTTGCAATGCAATAAAACAAACCATACAACAGTGCATCAAATTGATGCACTAGATTCTCACAGAGGTAAATAATGAACACAAAC
>NW_013665632.1:1651563-1663002 GCF_000517525.1 Limulus polyphemus | reverse complement strand
CAATTGGTGCGTTATAAGATGATGGTCAGATCCCACTATTTGATGAAAGGTGCTGTTTAGTAGCTGCCTCTTCACTAGTCTATTAGTTCAAACTTAGGAATGGCTAATGCAAATAGCCCTTGTGTTATTTAGTGCAAACATCCCAAATAAAATATTCTGACATAGAATATTACGAACATGTTACAACTCCTTAACTATTAGTCTCATAGGTTGTGCAGTACAGTTTCATAGTTATTACTATTAAGTTCTGATCAAAGCAAGCTATCTGCATAGATTAGAATATAACTAATTTAATATACATATGTTGTTCTTATTTATAATGTTTAGAATACATCATTTTTTCAGTTGACTACTTTTGTTATTAGCAATATTTAGACTAAACTTCTTTCATCTTAGAAATTCTGTTTTGTTGTTGTTGACCAGAGAGACTTTTATTTTATATATCTATGGAATTTCAACTTGATTAATGTTTATTGACACATTTATTTTGCTACTTTATTTTGGTAATTGCTGTAGTCACTGCAAAATCTGATAAAGATTTAATGGTGACCTAGGATCCGATGTTTCAAAGTGACATTAGGTCAGACTAGGTAACAGTATTTTGCTAAAGATATTCTTGGAAAAGATAAATTTCTGTTTAAATAATAAGTTTGTTTGTTCATGGGCATTGTTTGAACATGGTTAACCTGAGAATAATGTTCACTAAAAAAGTATGTGAGTCATCAGAATATTTTGCTTGTCATGCTTGCTAAACCAAACTAAGCTTACCTCGTATCTTTTCATAGAAGTAAATTTCTTTAACTTTCAAACAAATATAAATATAGTATAAAAACCTTTTAAGGAATGAAAAAAAATGAAAGTAAATTATTAACAAAATTTCCAAATTTGTAATTTGTTCTTAAATCTTGTAAATTTTCCATTAGATTCAGTTGTTGTTCCTTGCAAGTGATTTGTCTTATTACTATCCCACAAAAACCATAAGTTACTTCTTGCATCACTTTACTTACTGTACTTTGATGCAAATAGTTTAGAACATGCTCTATGCAGTGATGTTTAAGCTTTATCTGTAGCAGTTTTCAAAGCAGAGCTTAATTAGTAATCATTCAGATTACATGCTATTAGATTATAAAAGGGGTGGGAACATAAAGCTGTAGTAATAATATCAATGAAAGAGAAGGAAAAAATTTATGAAAAACAAAACATGGATAATTATGTTCTTAAGGAATGATAGTTTCTTAGCTATTATGTCTTGCAATTTCACTCCTAATGATGACATTGAAATGTAGAAATATGTAGTAAACTTTTAGGAAGCCATAGATTGGTCTGAATTTAAAATGTTTTTAAATGTGTATTTATTTCAATGTTGTTTATTACTCTAAAAGGCAACATATTTGTTTGCTTAAAGTAAGAAAGCTGAGATAAATCTGTATTGGTTAGGAGGATATCTATGGAATCAAAAATGCATTGTTTGTTGGAACCAAGCTACACTGTATACTACAATATAATTGTTCATATTTGCCTATTTCATGCTGTTAGGCTCATGACACACCTGCATATTCAAGATATTCAGATTGTACACAACATATAAAGCATGCAGGATATTTTGCTCTTTTAAGAGTAGACATAACTTGTGTTTAGCCATCTTATCTTTCTTTTCTTTAAAAAAAATATAATAAAACAACTGCTAATTATAATAAATATAGAAAATGTTTTTTTATATGTTAAAAATATGACATTATAATTCAGTTCTTTTAAAATTGAGTTAGTTTTTATAATTTTTACGATTGTTTCTGATAAACTCAAAGGATACAAATGATATCATTTATAGATGCATTTTTTGTTAACACTATTTTCTTTTTTGTTTTCCAGGATTACCAAGAACCTTACGGGCAGCTTTTATAGCATGCATCGTTAGTTTTGTATTTTTCCTACTTCTCATGAAGGTTCGGCAGTATATACTGCGCATATTGTTGTCTTACAGGGGGTGGATGTGTGAGTTAAATTTCATATTTATATTTGGTGGAATAAATTTAAATTGATAGTTTCAAACAAATAACTTCCCACTATCTCTTGGATACTAACAAGCTTTGTAAATTCAACAGTTTAACCATTACTTTCAAAAATCACATTTTTAATATGTTAAAATTTTTGTTTTCTTTTACTCAGTTTTGAGCTGCTAATTTGTTTCTTAGTGTTTGAAATTAAAAATAGGACCAACTTTAAATATGCCAAATAAAAATTTTATTGTGCATTTTAAACATTGGCTGTATTTTTAATTATAAGCTTTTTGCACTAGTTGCCTTGGTTGAATTTTTGTTTCCTAGTGTTTTTTGTCACATACAAAATTGCAAAGAATAAAGATTCATTGCCTTGTGATTCTTGTTTGTAAAATGTTGCAAGTGTTGTTAAATTTCTTTTGGATGTTTTCTAAAGTGAATTCATTTATGGTATTTGTTTTAGGTAAACTTTAGTCCATGGTATATAATAATTATTACGAGATTAATTTGCTTGATTTAGGATGAGAAATTTAAAAATGACTAATATCTTCAAATGTTTGTTATATCTTTTACATAGTTATTTTTTTATAAAATCAAATTCATGGCAGGAATTAGGTTTAAAAATCTTTCAGGTCTCAGAATTCATTGTTCTGGTGTGGTCAGAAACTTTTGTTTCTCTTAACCCCCCATGCTGAGAGAGTAAGTGCCAAACGAATTTGTATGGAGCCACTGGGCTTAGATTAAATATAGATATGTAGAGAGAAATTTTGATGGGCGTGTGGGGTTAATGAAGATGCTGACTCATACTCGTTGGGAAAGCCACGGAGAGAATGCAGTTGGTGTGGAACACGTGGTGATGACATCAGTTGAATAGCATTGTCATCATCATGGAAGGAGCAGGGAGATGCAGACTGAGTGAATGCAATTTTGTTTTGAGAGATTGCACAGAAGAAATTTTATTGTAGTTAAGGAGATTTTATAGAATTTTTATAATAAACTATGACTAGGTTATTTTTACATTGGATACTTTATCACTATTATCTCTTTTGCTATGGGTTCAGTCAGTTCAAGAAGTTCGTGACCCCAAAGTGTCTATCAGAGTTTCCATACTATAACTTTTAATATGTTTAGAGTATACTCACAAAATGTGGCAAGCTTTCAGTAAACAGAAAGCTTGCCACAGAAAAATCAAACTTTTTAATTAAGTATTTTTACAAAAAAATTTGTCTTTAAATATATAAATCTAGGGAATCAGAGTATTGACTTCTCTGAGTGCAAAGTGATTTTTGTGTTAAGATTAAAAATAAAATACTTTTCTTTATCTAAAAATGTTCAAATTTCATTTGTGTAATCTCTAAAACCTCCTAAATATATATTAAACATTTTTTTCAATAAAACTATATTTTATCTGTTATTTTCTCTAACTCTATTCCCATTCAGTCAATTTGACTGACTTTGTAACCACAACAAAAAAAATATGAAATAAATGTAAATCATCCTTTTTTTTTTTCTACAGTGACTTCACAGTGCAACTGGACACAATTGTTTATCCTAAATAGTTTAATGCTTGTAACAGTAGACATTTGTTTATACTTAAATTTATTGTTTTATTGCCCTTTGTACCATGTCTAACTAATAATCCTGCCAACAAGTTTTAAATCACTTTAGCTTGCCCATAGTGAGAGGGTTAAGAAATTTTGTATGAATGAAGATGCACATTTTGATCTGGTATTAACAGATCACTGAATATCTTAATTATATTCACTTATTTTTCAAATAAAAATACATTATATTATTACAGATGAATATCTTCGGACCCAGTCTAAGTGGACTTTGTTATGGTGTTGTATGGTGAAGTTAGTTAGTGGCTATCAGCCATCACTATATAGTTGTCAGCGTTCTTTACCTCGTATGCCAGTCCCACCACTTAGAGACACCCTCAAGAAACTGATGGTGTCTTTAAAACCACTTTGTAATGAGGAAGAACTGCAAGTTTTAAAGAAACAGTCTAAGGTATGCCTGTCTTTATAAGTAAAAAGTATTTTAACTTCTTGCATCTCCCTAGCTATTAGACTCGTTATTGACAGTTTGCTTTAAAGAAATGAAGGATACATTTAAATGTGCAAGGCAGAAGGGTGTCAGAATTGTAACACCGAAAAGTGGTTGAAAGGGAACACCAACACTTGTTTACTTCATTATGATGTGTGACAAGGTCAAACGTTTTTTCTTTTGTCAGATTGTGTTAAGTAATAAATAGAAGTTACTTTTGCCTTTATCATGCTGATGTAGCTGTTAAAGTTTTAATAAACAAAACTAACATTTGTATTTTGGTACTGAAAACTGAATGATTTACAGGTATTAATATAATCATTGTTTTTACCTTCTCAAATTTTCTAACAAATGTTTTTTTTTTGTTCTTTTTTATATATTTTAATCATCTTACACTCTTTTAAAGATGTTTGTATTTTAGTAATAAAATTTGAAAACAATGACCTTTTCTCTCCAGATAATAATACAAAAGCTTTTATTTCAGCAAACATTTTGTCTTTGCAGCTTCAACAGCTCTTGTACGACTAGCCCTGATGAAGTTGCAATAGCAAAACATCAGCTGAAATAAAAAGTTTATTATTATGTGGAGGTAGAGGTCAGCTTTTTTAATTTTATTGCCAAAATGTCTAAACCCATCTAATATGCACTACAGATTCTGAAAACCAACAAGATGTTTGTGTTACTGAAAATGTGAGCCTTGTTTGTGAGGTTTAACCCTTTCTACATGCTCCTTGCTGAGTTTGAAAGAACATAGTTAGTTTTGCTGATAATAGGTGGCATAACAGTTGTATTGCAAGCAGCTGTGCCCATGTTACTTGAGTTCTTAATATATTCTTCTGGAAATATTATGATCTAAGTGTGGCCCTTGGGGAGAGGCTAGACATGTCAACAACAAAACATTGTATGAACAGTGATGCTGTACTTGATGCACTTTTTGATGGTGATAACGATGAATATAGTTTTGGAGAGGACTCAGATGATTTCTTGGCTGAATCATAAAATGACAATCTCAGTGTTGATGATGATGTAGGTACTTTCTCTTTTGATGATGATGTCCAAGAGGTTGACAATGATCGCATTTCTGATAGTGGCAGTAACACTGACAAAAAATTTTGATGATGTAGCTGTACATGTTTCCAATCATTCAAATTCAAGTAGCCCTAGTAAAAAGGCAACGTCCTCCTCAGATGGCAGTGATTATGATGATATCAATGGAACTGTTATGGCTAGGAGGCTGAATGCTAATGCTAGAGGAAGGGAACAAGGCAGGGTTTGACAACCTCCTAGGCAACAGAGTCACGTGCAACCTGTTCAGCCTAACAGGGATTCAATAGATTCACAATGGCAAAAGAAGTATGACTTCATGCCACACATACTGCATGGTTTTTATGATACAAATTGTGGTCCAACTTGTAACTTTAGTTATGATCAACTCATGGAAATGAATGCTTTAGGCTATTTCAAACTCTTTATCTCAGATGATGTTTTTCAGTTCCTTCTAACAACTATGCTGAACATGTAAGGCATAACAACACAAGATGAAATAAAAACCAGTGACAGCTGATGAGATGAAAGCATATTTCGGGCAAAAAATTGCTATGGGTATTTTATGTTTTCCTAGTCTGGAAATGTACTGGATATCAGATGGATTATATTCATTGAGTAAGTTGCCCAATGTTATGTCGCAAGATCATTTCAAACAGATAAAATGATACTTTCACATCAGTGACATTACCCAACAGCCTAACAGGCAATCTCCAAATTTTGATCCATTATACAAAGTGAGAAACATCTTAAATTTTATTGTTCTAAAACTTAATGAGATCTTCAAAGGTGGGAGAGATGTGACAATTGATGAAGTTATGATACCTTTCAAGGAGAGATTGAAAATAAAACAATACATCAAGGTAAAACCATGTAAGTGGAGGATAAAGTGTTGTGCACATAATGAAAGCAAGACAGGTTGTGTAAGCTTTCTTCAAATATACACTGGCAGACAATTTGGTCAAGAACACGTATGTAGTTAGTCCAGCATGTTGTACATGACCTTACAGGTATAGAGAGAGTAAATATCCTCACCTATATACATCTGCCATACCAGCTAATATTCTTGAAGCTAGACGAGTTTATTTATGTGGAACACTTAATAAAAATGCATGATTTTTACCCAAATCACTGTATCTAGCACTAGCTCAACTTCAACATTGTTAACAAGGCTTGTATTGGTGGTTTTCAAAGGAAAATAAAGTTGTTGGTATGTGGTATGACAGATGTTCAGTTTATCTGCTCAATAATATCCACCAACCACTACTAGATGACAACAACCAGATGATTTACCATGGGTAACATTTCACACAAAATAAGATGGAACTGCAGTTCATATTCCATGTCCTCCAGCACTCACTGACTATATAGAGAACATGATGGGGAGTGACAGTACAATACTGGTAGAAATTCCGTAAAATGGTGGAAGTATGTTTTCTTTTACATCTGAGAGTATGAATACTGGATTCTCAAATTGTAGAGGATGTTCACCATGAGAGGTATGGTATTGCCAGAAGAAAAATGCTGAAGTTCGAGATGGATTCACCTGATGAGCATATTAGTGGCAAAACATTTCAGAAACAAGCTGGTAGGTCAAATTGAAGATCCACATGACGCTCAGAAACTGGAAAACATGGGACAATGCCTTTCAGTATTCAGTGAAACCATTCATGACTATAGGGTTTGTAATTAAAGGATTGCAAGAGCTTGAGGTGTGTGTGCAAATATGGAAATTTGTGTGATAGCACATTACTAACATATGAAGGAAATCATCACTGCACCCATTTTATGTGCAGTCACTGTAGAGTAAAAAACTATTTTGGATTTTATTATACACATAGATAGTATTGGTTGTGAACAGTCATTACTCTATTTGCCATAAGCACCTCAGTATTCATATTATGATATCTTACTAAGTTCAATCATTGTTTGTTCTGTTGCACTTGATGACAATGAAATATAAGTATTCAGTCTGGAAAGGGTTGATGCAATATTATAATATTTGCTGTGCTTTTAAAAATATTTTCACATTATTTGTAATGTTAGTGAATTGAAACATTTTATAATGTTTTGTACAAAAATTGTTTATTTCTTGTTTTTTGTAAATTCACATGTCTGCAGCAATTTACAACTTTAAAGATTTCAAAAGGAAAGTATGGAAAACTTTAAGTGACACACCTAAAATTAGACAAAGGAAGATTTCTAATTTCTAAAAAATTTGTCAGGAATATTGTAGGTTGTTTAAACAAGTGGTACCTTAAACTGTACTTGTAAAAGAAAAAGATGTTATTTAAAATGATACTTCAGATGTTTCAATTACTGTTGGTTTGCAGTACAAATTTGTAGGGGTAGACACTATTTGGAATACTATTGCTACAAGAAACATTTTTTTTTTCTTCTTCGTAGGACTTTGAGGCAACAGTAGGACCAAAACTACAAAAAATTCTTATTTTAAAGTCGTGGCTGTCACAGAACTATGTTAGTGATTGGTGGTAAGTGAAATTTTATGAAACTATGTGATAGATATATGAAAGTATGCTGACTGGAAATAGTGCATTAAGCACAGTGGTCATTAACTGTGTAATAACCTGGTGTACATATATCCTTCCTCAGGGTCTGCTTGACTAATCTTTTTTAAAATTTCTCAATTTCATGTCTATTTGTAAACCTTAAATTGATCATAATTTCTTCAGAAGCATTAAAAAAATTCTATAACTGGCTAATGCTTTTGTATCTTTTTTATATCTTTAGAGAAAAAAAAACAAATTCTCACCTTTATCTAATTGTTTATAAAATTTTAGTTGAATATCTGTGCTGATATTTGAATCACCTATGCCACTAATGTTAGTTACATGTAACATGTATTTTAATAACAATATTGTATATACATGTATCATAAATGAAATATATATGCAAAGCATATTTAATTTTTGGTAACTTCTTCAGGACTTATATTAATATTGTTTTTCCATATTTCTCAAATTATTAGTGGTTGATTCAGTATTTCTGTCAAGATCACTATCACAAATTTTATCCAGTGGATTTTGCACTTTATCTATACAGGTTTGGTTACTTTTACCAACCTTGCAATCACCAGCTAACTGTGAAAGTATAAATACTATAATTTGTGATGTAGTAAATGTATCTTCATGAAAGCTGACAAACTTTTAGTAAATGTCTTTTGTGCAAAAATAATCGAATTTTTGAATAAAGTATTTTTGCTAAAGATTTGTCTGTGAATATATGGAGTCAGAGTGTGACTCGCACACTGACTGTTTGCAGTGCAAGATGAATTTTATGTTAAGATTAAAGATAGTTTTTCATCTTAAGTTTAAACATTCCATTTAAATAACCTTTAAAACCTCAGAAATCAATAGTAAAAGAATTTTTTTAAAGAAATTTATATTTTCTCTGTTATTTTCTCTATCATAACACTACAGACTCATTCAACTTGACTGACCTTTTAGCCATCATAATTAAATACAAAATAAATCAAAATTACCCACTTTTCTTTCAAGGCTGCAGAGTGTAACAGTGCAATTATTTATCTTAAACATCATAAGGCTTGTAACATTTCACATCTGTTTTTATTTAATTTTATTGATTTAATGCTCTTTGAACTCAATGATACAAGCTGTAAATTACATGGTGTAAGTGTAGCTCAAGTTTGAACTGCAAGAAACATAGACAGTTCTCTGTACAGAAAATAATGTAATATAATATGTTATTTGATAGGTTAAAACTTTGGCTTACTCTATTATTTATAACCAACATAATTTAATGTCAGAAAGAACTGTTGGCAATTTGTTGAAAGATAAAATATGATAGGTGGGTGTGGCAGTTACGTCTGATTTTTTAGTTTGTCTCCATAAACAAATAAGATTGTAGGCTATAAAAATTTTATTTTGCCTGAGTAATAATTATATTAAAAGGAGTACTTTTACATTAAATTCTATACTTCTGGGAAGGGTGGTAAATAAATTAGGGAAGAGGAGAAACCTAGAGAGCAAATGTCACAATTCTCATACCAGGGGAGATTTATGATTTTTAAAAAATATATCTTTTTAAATTTAAGAACTAAAAACTTGTATTAAAATTTGATTTATTAACTACGTTTTGATACCAAATTTAGTTGTATACATTGATAATAAAATAGTTTCAATAAATGTTGAATGTATCTCTGAAAGGTTGTGATGTGTTTTTTGACCTACCTGATATGAAATGGATAAGATAGAATAATGATATTTGAAATATCTTGTGGTAAATATTTTTCAGTGTATTGTACATATGTATCAAAAATTTTAAATTGGGTAAAGATATGTCATAAAATATTTTTCTTTGTTTTTTTCAAGGGAGAAATATGTTTATCTTCGTAGTAGGAGCCCATTACCTATTAATAGCAACTATTATTGCTTTGACCATAGTTACTGGACACCCACTAGTTCTCCAGCAGCCAGGTAGGGTACTATAGTCTACAATTTGCTATATCACTATCACTGAAGAAGGTTAATTCAGGATATTATAATTATTGTTTAATTTGTGTTTTTTAAGATATTTTATGTTCTATTAAACATAAGCATATTAGTATGGAAATCTTATCTTTTGACAGTCTTAAACTTCATAAGAAGAGCTTAAAATTTGATATAAGTGAGTAAAGATTTGTATTCTATTTTTCAGAATAATGTATTCATGAAAATTCTCATACTGAATATTTCATAAGCTGTCTACAGTAGAATTTACTTTCAGTAAACTGAATCTTAAATAATAGGTTTTTCTGTTGCAATTTGATCTATGTATTGTAATTACAACTATAGACAAGATAGTTTCTAATAACTACAAAAGCAGGCAACACAATGTTGTAGAAATAGTGCACAAGTTTGACATCATATAGTTTCATTTTGCTACTTTTGAAAAAAAGTTAACATTATATAATAGATTTACTTCTGCAGGGTTCCCGAAAGTGTTCTGTTTCAAGAATGAATACAACCAAAATTAATAGTTGCAAATATTTTCATTTCTTAATTTTGAAGTTCATATGTCATGCAGTGTTGTAGCCTACATAGTGTATAATTCTTCTCTTGATTCATGATATTTGCACCTTTTACTGACATCATGGTAGTACAAATTGCAACGGTTTTTACCACCCACCATGCAAATCATCCTAGCTACAACCCTGATTTTTTAAAAATTTCATAGATTCAATTACATTTAATTTTGGCTGTTAAAGATTTATTTTGTGCTCCTCTAAACCAGGCCTCACCAAATCCCAGGCACCAATTTGCCATGGCAACTAATTTTTTATTGTAGTGCCTAGTATTTTCTCCCATTTTATTCATGTGTTGAGCTGTGCTAAATAGAGCTTGAATTTAGAATAGTTCTGGACTCTTGAAAGTCCAGAACTATTTTCACGTTCTTTGAGTCCTAAATTGAACTTTATTTTTAGGATTTTAAAGGCAGATTAAACACTTCTTTATGTTTTCAGGAATGAAATGCTGTGGTTGCACAACACATAAATAATTTTGTGCCATTTTGTTTTTCTTCTTTCTCTCAATTCAACCAGTCAGTGTGCATGTTTAGACTCAGACAGGACCAAAGGCAGTTAGTTCAAGCAATACTATCAAGTGGTTGTTGATAACATTTGATCATTAGGATGCACTGAACTCTGTGAAAGTAAATAATTATACACTGATGCCTCGATTATCTCTGCAGGTCCAGGGATAGAAAAAAAATCGTTGTTAACAGAAATAGTGGGTAATTGAGACACTAGTGTAGCCCCCATTTCCCTGTACAAACAGTAATGAAGGTTAAGCACACCTGGCTCCTAAATTGTTTGTCTGGCTCTTAGATCAGAAAATATTTATTGAAGCCTGCTCTAACCTGTCTTAATTGTTTCTATCTAAAATTAGATGTTTTAAAAGGCAAGCATTTAGGAATAAACTTGTACACCTCACAGTTACTCAAAAGTATAGATGTAATTTACCTTTGTGTAACTTATGTTTTTTAAATTACAAAATGTACTTACAACCAAATTCTCATAACTTTCTTGAATAATCTGTATAAGCCTTATATATATATTTAGGAAATTTTAACAGATTTATAAAATTAAAAACAATACAGACAGCAAAGAACATTTTTACTTTCCACATTAAGTTTCAAAAATTTTGTAAATACAGTGAAATGAATTCGATGACGAGGAACCCATTTTGAGACTAATAATGGTTGGAGATGGCTTGAATGGGTAATGAAGAAAAACTTTCATATAAGTTTAACATAACAGCAAATGTACAACGTTTCGACAAGGTTTTGTACCTGATGATGACAAAACCTTGTCGAAACGTTGTACATTTGC
>NW_013665632.1:1647383-1651158 GCF_000517525.1 Limulus polyphemus | reverse complement strand
AGCAAATGTACAACGTTTCGACAAGGTTTTGTCATCATCAGGTACAAAACCTTGTCGAAACGTTGTACATTTGCTGTTATGTTAAACTTATATGAAAGTTTTTCTTCATTACCCATTCAAGCCATCTCCAGCCATTAACAGTGAAATGAAAACGAAGAATAATAACTCTACATTGACACTCAGAATTATAATTAAAATGCATTACCCAAAGATATAAAAGCTTTTGCATTTTCTTTTTAGATACGGGTGTTTTAGCTGAGAATATGTAATTGCTGTGGTATGACTTGTTGTAGTCTTTTTCAGGATGATCAAATTCCATTAATTACAAGAGATACCTTGCAAGCTCTAAGTTCCCAATCTGACCATATTTTTTATGATCTGAGTGTACATATAATTTGCACATGTAAAAGCTTTTAAATATCATTATCAAAAGCAATCAGTTTTTGGTGGCATTACACCACTTACAAAATGCCAGGAAATATCATAGTGTAGATCTTTAGTATACAAGTTTTAAGTTCTTACTTTTATGAGGCAATATTTTAAAAAATACTGAATTTCCCCCAGTCTGACACATTTTCTCTAGGCATCTCCTCTTCTCTATTTTATCCACCACCGCTCCAATAACTACAAAATAAAATGCAAATTACTTACTATAAAATTGTCATTGCTTAGACAAACCATAATTTGCACAATTCAATTCTGTTTGGTTTCAGAACTATAAAATGGAAAATCAGACTCCTCTTACCACACCCACCTGTCACATCCTCTCTTTCAGAATTTGTTGATAGTTTTCTCTTATGGTTAATTCTATATTATCTATAGAAAGCCAAGGTTTTTATCTATCAAATGCATATTACATAACATTGTTTTGTGAATGGAGAATTGTCAATTTCACTTTTGGTACAAGCTTCATTCCCATGGGAAAGAATGATTTTGTGAGGGTGGTAGTCAGGGGAAATTGTCTACTTTTTGGATATAATTATTTGTTCTTTGGTGCATTATTTAATTAAATTAAAATTATTTAGTGCATTACTACCATTAGTACAAAAAAAAAAGTAGGGTTAAGTGTCATCGACAATTGACAGCAAGAAAAAAAAGATTTGGATGAGTACTTTATTTCTTATTTTTCATGTTTATTATTTATTTATTATTATAAAAGTAACTAAAATGTAAAAATAGGGATCTCTTTAGGTTAGTTAAGGTTAGATTAGGTAAAATATATAATAATAATAATATTTCACGAGGCACGCATGCAAGCAGCTGGTGTGTAAAGTAATTTGATAGTGTAACGTGACCTCCATGTTCTCCAAGGGATTTACAATATATAATGGTGCAAGTAATAGTTAGACAAGGTTCAAAAGGCAATAAAACAATAAAATCTAATTATAAACAGATGTATACTGTTACAAGTGTATAGGTACTTAGGATAAACGAATGTAGTTCCATGCTACAATTTGAAGTCATTCTAGAAAGGGGTAATTTAGTTTTATTTTGATTTTTTTTGGGTGGGAGGTTACGAGGTCAGTAAAATTGACTGTGATGTATAATGTTAGGGTAGAGAAAGTAACAGATAAAATATATAGTTTTACTGAAAACAAACGTTTGACATGTATTTATGAAGTTTCAGAGATTACACGAATGAAATCTTAGATTTTTGAGATGAAGAAAAATATTTTTATTCTTAACATGAAAATCACTTTGCACATGGACTATTCAAAACAAATGCTTAATATATTCACAGACAAATATGATTTTTTTGTATGTGAAAGACAATGTTTACTGAAGGACTGCCAAATTTTGCGAAGATATACATGCTATATTAAAAGTTAGTAGTATTGAATCTACTAAGACTATACGAGTACAAAGAGGTCGGTCGAATCGACCAAACCTGTGTTGAGAGAGTTAAAGAGACAACTATTGAAAACTTATAACGGTTGAAAAAGGATTTTACTAAAACGAGAGAATAATTTTATGAGATCATGACAAATGGTAGCATTTCGTGCGGACAAAACAACCCAAAGGGCACACTGTGTGTTATTAACAGGAGTGATAGTTTAGCAATTTTCCACATTCTCTATCTTGGACTATGGTAGTCCATACTATCACATATTTTCAGTGGATATGTTCTACTGGACTCATTCTTCAGATACCTAATTTCAAGTCAATCCATTGAGAAATACCTGAGATATGACATCTCCAATTTTGATTGAGTTTCTTCCTATATTTTTCTAAGCACCAAAAGTACAGACATTTTATTTGATAGAAAAGCATATCTAACTTTTATGGATTTTTTTCAATTTTGGTACACTGATAGATCTTTATAACCTACAATTAGGAGTCTCATTTATTGTAAATATAAGTCACAGGTGCAAAGTTATTCAAAAAAACTTATCAAATTTGGAAAACATTTGCACACACCTACGCAAAAAGTCATGTAAGCTATCGGTCTAACATTTTCACTACATCTTCACCTAAGAGTAAAATGGACCATTTTTAGTTGTTTTTTTTTCATTCAGATAAAGACGACTGACTTAGAGCAGCAAAGGTATAGGGTGAAAACGTGCAAATACTTAAGTATTGGTTATGCTAAGCAGACTAGATTGGTAGTTTCTAGCTCAAGTTTTTAAAAGAATGATATGGGTGGATGGCTATTAGTGATTATTCACTGCCAACTTTTCAGCACAATATATACTAAGTTTTATAAAATTATCTTAAGTAAAGAATGTTTAGTGTCAAATGATATTAGTTTAAGCAACTAGCATAAATATTAATTCTTGATATGGCTATACCAATTGCATGGGGTGATGACAAGAAACTGTTAATCTAAATTCCATAGCGTTACTATAAATGAAGCTATTAACAATGTTTTAGTGAGGAAGAATTACCACCATATATTTTAAAGAATCTGGTTGGTTCTGTAAAGTATAGGTCTGTTCTAAATAATTGGGTTGTGATCCTAAAGCTAATGTAGGTTACTATCGAGTGTTAATTTCTTATTTGGTGTGTATGGACAAAAAGTCATGATATCTAATCAAAAAAGTGAGCCAAAAAGGATTAAGAGTGCGATTTAAAGGAATGAAATCAAAATTGGAGGCCCAACTGGTAGCTACACTTCTAGCATTGATAAGAATATATAAGCAAATATTCATTCATTAGTTAGCTAGGCCATGTATTTTGAAATAAAAGAAATATCCTAACTTTAATTTCTGGATTATGGAAGTGATGTTTTCAGAATATTTCTCCAAATTCCAAAGCACAGGTTTATATTTGCTAAGAAATTATCATTCACTTAGAACAATAAGAAACTATCATTCACTTTAAACGATAAAAACCCTGTAACCCGAGCTCTTTCAAAAATGCTTGGGTTAGAGTTTTTATCATTTCATATTAAGACTTCTTTAATCCATATGTTTTTCTTACATGACGAATCCACTTGGAACATAATTATCAAAGCCCTTTGTTTTCACTCTTTTGTAATGTCACAGCATGAGGTACGAACAATTACTAATGAAACACAACTTTGAAAATATCTACTGGCAATAATTAGATATTATGTATTTCAGTTTAGAATAAATAAAGTGAAGTGAACAGTAATTTATGGTTGTATGGGAAACTGACTACCCAGAACTCCTGTTAGGATGAAGAAAAAAAATCTAATGGGAAATTCAGAAGACTTAGGAACAAACTACAAATATGAGAACTTTTTTTTTATATACACCTGGAAAAAAGTTAAGCACCCCCGTGTTTTTTTCAAGTGATTCAGATTCGACGTTCT
>NW_013665632.1:1645084-1646410 GCF_000517525.1 Limulus polyphemus | reverse complement strand
AGAACGTCGAATCTGAATCACTTGAAAAAAACACGGGGGTGCTTAACTTTTTTCCAGGTGTATAGTTTATGTAGGCATTATTATCATTCCTGAAAATTCATTCTTGTTTCTTTATATCTGTTTGAAAGGTGCACATATGTTTTTCGTATGACAAGACATCAGGTAAGCTTTGTTAGGTCTAGTGACTACAGGAAGAGTTGAAAAAATATTTTTATGACTCAAGCTGTTATTTATGGAGTGTTGTTGTTAAGTTTACTGTATTCAAACAATGCACAAACACAAAACATAACTTACTATCCATTGAAAATAAACAATATATATTGGAGATATATATATATATATTGGCAATAGTAATGTCATTTTGAAATGTTATGCCCTATTCTACCAGTAAATCTTTTTTTGGTTTATTGTAGTTTATAGCCAGAAGTAGTGATTACTGTAAAATAGTAAAACAATATATTAAAAGAACTATGACAGTGAATATTAATCAAGTTAATATTGACTGGATATTATAAAATTGAACTTCCTGATTAACAGTAAAAAAAGAAAAATTAAAAACATTTTATTACTAAATTTTGGAAGATTCGCAACCTTAAAAAATGATATAAATATTATATCAGATTTTATGAATTTTTAAAAGCCACTGTTTAGTAAGTTTGTTTTAAGTTTTATATAAGTTAGTTAAATATATTTATTATGAAGTTGAAAAAAATAAACTGAGGAATATCAGTGATGCCCAGCTTGTACAGAAAGGGTTAAATTTCAGTATCACAGAAGGAAGATACAAAAAAAGGTTAACGAGTAGACAAAGAATAAGAATTATTGAAGGATAATGTAGTATAAAGTCTGTCCATATGTAAGGTGCACAGTGCTGAGTGTGGTAAATAGTAAAAAAAATTTGAATATGCAAATCAGTAAGTTATGTGACAACCACAGCCAGTGTAAAGTTGTAGTGGAACTATAACAACCACAGCTAGTTTAAGATCGACTATGATTGGTTGGCATTTCATTGGTAGTATGATTGCACTCAAAACTTGTTGCTTATGGGAAGGGTACATAATATCCTATTCAAAAAATAGCATAACGTTTTGGGACAACATGGGACCTCTCGGTCCATCACGGCTGTTCCATCTTCTAAACTAAACTAAAAACTATTAATAAATGAATTTAAAAAAATTCTTAAAGCCAGCCCTTATCATTCATATACTTATCAAGCTTTCTCTTAAACTCACTTGAATTAACTGCCTCCACAACAACCAAAGGCAACCCATTCCAAAGACCAACCACTATGTTATAAAAGTAAAACTGTCTTAACTGAAAATGACT